>NC_044575.1:48646443-48946443 GCF_901933205.1 Camarhynchus parvulus
CTCATGGCAACAAAATACAAATTCTGACATACTTAATCATATATGCTTTATATGTTATCTTTCTGAAGAATCACAAGATGACATATAAATTTGGTGTAGTTAGATAATGGCATTAACATGTTGCCTGAGTCTGTTCTAAAAGCAAGATCTACACAGGTTTTGAGACTGTAAAAGTACTTTAAAACTATTAGGAAATATACTTGATTGAAACTGCTTGAAAACATTTTGAAATTTCTGTCTGATTTCAGCAAAATCAGTTGCCTAACTTATCATGTAAATTTGATGGTTAAGTAGTTTTGTTTGATAGGATTGTGACTATTCAGGGCAAGAGTCAATGAAGAGGAGGATTCGTAAGTAGCAGTGTATAACTTCTAATTTTACACATTTAAACATACTTTCTCATGGTGCCTTTTCTGCTTTACCAAAACATCCTCTCTTTGACACAACACCCACAAAGTCTGATGCACAGACATTTTCTACAGAGCACAAGTCAGATGAAAACAAAACAATGTCAGAATTTCACCTGTGCACGGGTGGAAACTCAAGTGGCTTTTCCTGTTTGAAATAAAACTTATCTGTCATAACTTTGGCCTTTCTCCCAAGGGAAACTGATACAAATTTTGTTAGCACTAATGTCTCTGCAGCATGTACATCCAACTGCACACACATTGACACACACAGACAGCCATGCACAGATGAACAATGGTAACAAGAGAAAAAAAAGAGAAAAAAAAATTTAAAAAATGCAACTCTCATTTTAAATCCAAGTCTCAGACTCCAGTGGAGCTGGGCTAATTTACACCAGCTGAGAATGCTCTTGTATTTATTTTAGAAAAGATGCAATTTTGTCCTAACAAGCAGTTTGCAAGGCCTACTTGATTGATTTAGTTAACTCTGGCTTTATTACAGCTTAATGTGTTCACATCACTATTGTTAAAGTTGTTTCAGCACTTCTATTATTACTGCCTAGTTTTTGGCATTTGAAAGTTTATAATAATAATAACAACAGTATTTTGTACTTTTATAGCATCTTTCTTCTGAGGAACTCGAAGAGCTTTGCAAACAGTAATTACTCCTTACAACCTCTTGGTATAGCAGATTATGTTGTAGCGCATTTTACTGGCAGTTCAGATTCTGATCTCAGTTCACATCAGTGCACATGCAAACTATCTACACTACAAATGTGGTTTAGATTCCTTATAAAATGAAAACAAAAGCAGAATGCCCTATTCAAGAGCTGCTGCTACCCCAGAAAAAATCTTCACAGTCCTGATTCCCTCTCCCCAGTACCAATATTTAAAACATTGGGTTTGCTTCAAAACCTGTGCTCCTCTCTGGTCACTGTAGCAGCTAAGGCTCGAGGAAACTGCCTTAAGCAGGTGATGAGACAATCCCTTTTACAAAGAAAACTTCTCCTGGCTCCACAGAATCATTTCCTATTTCTGCTGGGGTCTGTACTGTAAGGAAAAAACAACCCTGTCGAGCAATCCGGAGCAAGATGCTTGTTATTTTTAGCAGAATTAAGTGAGATTCTGAAGCTACTCTCTTTTACACTGGTGAACAAGCTAGTCCTATATTTAATGTTTGGGACTAAGGAATAGACACCTAAGCATGCTCCACTTTGAAACACAACCATGAGAAAATCAGACCCCCTCTGGTAATACATGAACTGGTAAAACATCTGGATTTGGGCTAAATATTTGCATTCTACTTCTTCGAAGACATTTTAAAAAGTGAATCAAAGGGGAAAAAAGGTTTTTTAAAAAGTGCAAGCAAAAAGTGCTTAACACTGATGTCTTTTCATTCACTAATGCAAACCACAACAACCAAATAACAAACACAAAAAAAGAATTGTATCACAGTAAAAGCTTTGAATTTAGGTACCCTGAATGAGAAATGTGAATAAATTAATTTATTTAAGTTGTGAAAATGAACCAGTTGGAAATTATTTTAATTTCAGATCAACCTGATTTTTTTTATTTTTAATTATTGACACATATAATTTAACTTTGAAAGCTTTTTTTTTTTAATTTAGATTCAACTAATGCCAAGTAACATTTTTTGGAACAAAAAGTGCAAATTTCAAAGAATACTCTTCATTATATGGATAGTTCAGGTCCACTGAAAAGTGCATTTTTCTGTCAAAAGAAGAGTTAATCAAAAAGAAGTCTTCTGTTCTGATTAGAGTGAGATCTTATCACTTTCATCATTATAGGAAACATATACACAATTCGAGATGAACTTTCTACTGTTTCACCCCTCATAACAAAAGTATTTACAGAAAGGAAAAAGATTCATTAGATAATTTGTCAGAGCACAGTTTTGCCCTGCATGGCCTTGACCAAGCTGTGATAATAGCTGTGGACTCCTCTACTATTAAAACTGGTACTAGACAAGAACTTCAAGTGCATCAACACTTTTCAATGGCAAGAAAAAAAAATGCAAATACTCTCCTGCCCTTTTTATCAGCAATCTGACAGGAGACAATAATTCAATTAACTGTCCTATCATCCTCACTACCGCTGGAAAGAAAACATCTTTGTCAGGCTAGTAAAAAAAAAAAAGAGGTTTCATGAAGTAAAAGCTTTAACACAAGGGAAACATTCAGTGCTGAAACCAATGGATATTCTGTCCTTGATTTCAAGAGCTCCTGAATCAGCCATCTTAGAACACAGAACAAAATGTTGGCTCTCAAAAAAGCAAGCAGAAATTTTTCATTTCTATCCAGGACATTGGATTTTTGGCTTTTGGCTTCATCTTAGAGAGAAGCACAAGGATGATACTACGGCTCTGCAGAATTTTGAAGATACCTCAAAGCAATCAATATTTGAAAAATCAATCAATAGCATGATCTAGGTGTTGGACATTGCAAGAACATTTTCAGATCTAGGAAAGTGAAATGGACAGCTGACTAGAAACAGTGGGGAATATTTGCTAAAACCTGAGGACATAGAGCTTTATGAGTAGTGTTGATTATCTGTAATTATAATTGCTTCCAATTTACTTACAATTGCCTCATCTGGATATGGCCTACAGAAAAAGACCTGAAATTAGTACTGAAGAAAGTCTTTGGTAATCAATTACTTTTTGGAGTTAAACTTCACAGACGAGTATGTTAAAAAAGCCAAAACCAAAACAAAACAAAAAGACAAATGGAAAATCCGCAAACAAACAAAAAATGCATAGTAAATCTTTTGGATTAATCTATTTTGTACTCCAAGTTTTGAGTTAAGTGTTAATATTATCATAGTCTGGAAGAAAAATAACATCATTGAGGCTTCAAAATGTTTGTATTTACATGCTCAAAGAGACTTACAGCGCATTCAATTCAGAAAAAACACAGAGCAATCTTAACTCTATCACTTCTGACTGGAGTGCAAAACTCAAATCAATTACTCATAAACAGTTGTGATAAGATTAATTTATTTTTTTTTCTTAAACAAAGAGGATAAATTAAAAGAATCAGCTTATTCCTTCCTACTCTGTAGTGACAAGATTAAAAATTAAATTTATACATATTTCATTTCTACATAATAAAGCCTTTTGCAAAAGGAAAAAAATACCACAGTTCATCTAATTAAATCAAAGAAAATTGCCTGCAGCGATGCTACAGTATTACAATTAGATGTCTGCCAAAACCAGCCGTTTGAATTCTTAAACACCACTCCAGACTTAAATACAAAACACGGTTTTCATCTTTTTCTGTGATATCACCAAAATGAGGGGTTTTTCATCACTATTACGTCAGCCTGGAATGCCTTACCAGGGTCATTACATATTTGCTTCTACCTCACAGAAATGTTGTGCCTACTAAATGCAGAATACTTTTGCTTTGTTCACTGTAGGTCTACACATGAATTTTGGTAATAATCTTATGGAAATGAAATAACATAATTTAAAAAAAAAGATCTGCGTTAAAAATTCAAGTTTTGTGTAATTAGTGTAATTTATGTAACGCTTAAATAGTCTTTGGAACTAGATATGAAAAAATAAAAACCCAAACACAACCCCTACAAGTAGCTGAAGATGATTATTTACAAAAACTGAGGCTATCCGCATTTACTATTCTTGCACAGCCTGATTAGTAACTCTAATTTAGTATATATTTCAATACATCCAGATCCCAAAGGCCCACACCAAATGCTCAGCTCACACCCCAACTTCATCTGTGATCTTGCACAAGTCCCGATATTCTTTCATGTTTGTAAAATGGGAGAATAATACTTCCTACCTGACAGGGTTGTTGTCAGGTTAAAATCCACAGAAGAGTATCAGACACTGAGTTACTGGATGGAATAAGGGACAGAGAAAGAGACAGGCTGAAAACAGTGAAGACTGGATAAATAAGTTGCTATGCTACAGTAAAAGGCAATTCATTTAAGCATCATTCAGTGAAAGCAGAGTTGAGTTACGAGCTACTGCTGACTGACAGATGCAAAAATGTACTCCAAAAGCACTAAGCTAAGTTTCAGCAAAATTATTAACCTCCCAATTAAAATAAACCACTCATATTTGCAAAGCTTTGTGGAGTATAGACAGTAAAGTAATGAAGATAATCCATGGCTGATCACTAAGTTTGCATGCTCTAGGACCTTCCTCTGTGATCACATTGTACATGTAACTAGGAAAACTACAGCAATGTTCACCTTGTCATCTTCTGTTTCCCTTGTGTTTTCCAGGTTCTTATGCTCCATGAAGTATGTCTGTAATCTCTGCTGAACTCTCCCAGGTCACATACAGGCCTACTCCCTTTAGATTCTTCCAGTTGACTCAACTGAGCCTCAACCTTTGCATGCTGAAGTAAAATTGTATCCAGCCCTCCGGGGAAAGTTCCCATTCACCATCTGATGATACCACTTCCACTGATCTGTGTTAGAGGAAAATGCTCATACTCCAGTTTCATGCTTGCCTGAACAAAAATTGGTGCCATGTACAGGCTCAGAATAATGAGACTTTTGCAAACCACTTGGTATCAACACATATGTTTCTGAAGTATTTTTCTAGATATGAGACAGATGTTCCATACTCTGTGCGCTTACCTTCCACTATCCTCCCTATGATCAAAGATGTTTGAGGTGAAAAAAATCTAAAAAACTCAAAAAAACCACAAAAAACCAACCAACCAAAAAAAAAAACCAACAAAAAACCAACCAAACAACAAAAATAGTACAAAAATCTCTGGAGAAATTGATTTTATTTTATTTTTTTCTGAACCAGATGCCCCAGGCAAGTGACCAGTACTGCGGTCAAGTGAGCAACTTCTCTTAAATGACTCAGTCAGATAGAATCCTCTTGCTTCATTTTGTCCCCTGCTGCTACTGTCTCACATGGGATTACATGCACTACAAATGCCTGGGGGATCTATACTCAAGTTTAAGAACAGACAGGATGTGCAGGCAGAATGCACAGCATTGGGCACATAATAGCACGTTTAAGTGAGACCTAGATGCCAACATGCCTAGCAAGTGATCCAAGATGTTGTCTCAGGCTGGACAATTAGAGACTAATAATAAGTGATAATATTAGGGTTCCATTATTTAACTTCTATTTTTTATATTTTTCGCCCATACCTTATGTTCACACAAAATGCAACATGTAAATTCTTTGACTGCGCTGGTGAGAATGTAAGGATTAATTAAAATTCACTGTGAATAATTGGATAGATGTTGTTAAATAGCCCAAGACCAATCCTGAGCCTTAGCATGGGATACTAATTGCAGAAAATGTTGATAGCACAAGGAAGAATGGGAGTTGTAGGACACAGCCCACAATAAAAGTGGACACCTGCATTTCAATTAGTAATCAATAGGACACTTTCAGAAATCCATTACTCTTGACATTGTCATGAAAGCTCATTATCTAATTCACCACCTAAAGCCACTCAGCCTCTACACAAAGTGTTTTCCCAGAGGGATTCATCCAGTAGGTTTGCTTGCAATACAGTCCACAGATCTGACTCTGACCAAAACGTGACTGGAAGGCAATAAAGCTTCCTATTACAATCCCAGAGGACAAGTGTTTGAAAGTCAGGTTGAATTCATTTCTCCGATTCCTGTCCGAGAGTCAATTCCTGATTGCAGTATTTGTACATTTCTGTAGGGCCTCATGTTTCTTCATTCCTGTGGCAATGAACCTTTGCAGTACAAGCTTTCAGCGGTATACCAATATCCAGGTAGGTCAGCTGAACACGCTCAACTTTGACAAAAGGTCCATATCCTATTTGGTATGCTGTTTCATCACACTGTCCAATTCATCACCACTCATGACTGAAAATTTTAGCAGACATTTCCAGCAAACAACCAAAAACTGGTGAAATAAGTCATCAATATTTGCTTACTTTGTTCCCTTTTTTGCCGTCCCCCAGCATTTGAAAATCCATTACTAACAGGGAAGATGCAAAATAGCAAATTCCACTCAAGAAACACAGGAAAAAATTTATACAATACACTTGTAGAGAATTGTGCTTTTTCACCTACTTATTTTTTATGTTCCTCCAATGTTGAGAGAAGCTAACATAGAGTACTATAATTCACATCCTCATTATCATTTATGTAGAAAATGTGAAAGCAAGATTTTAGTGTTAGAACAAATATTTTGTAGCTGGCATTTTACTATTACATTGTGCTTGTGGGAAAGTTTATGAGATTGCAGATTTTGAACAATATTTACCAAATTTTGTACTAACTACTGAAACTTAGTAGCTTTTTGAGAACTTAGAGTAGCTTATAGGAGTTTCTAAATATTGAAAGTGTCTATGAGTTAGTTGATGGCAATTGTTGTGGCTATCTATTCAGGACCAGAGAACTTTTTTTTTTACAAATGACATATTTAGAATACACAATGTCATTATGTCACTGATTTTTTCTATTACCTGGACTGTGGACAAGGCTAGTCTAGGAATGGGTATCAAAAGAAAATATCTGTTGCCAGAACTTTTGACACAGGTACAGAAACCTCTCTTCAGGGCTTCAAACTCTTCCTTTTTAGAATAAAAGCTTGGATATACGCTAGTAACCTGTTAGGTCACTAAAAAAAATTTCTAAATGAAATGATGTCACATAACAAAAAATCATTTCCAGCTACCTATGGTCATAGAAGAGCACATTATGGAGCAAGAAAGTCTTTTCTGAACAATCTTTGTCTTTCACTGAGTTGCCAGTCAAACTGTCAAAAATTTGTCCTATGCATTTCTTCAAGGAAAAGCATATCTCTCGGCCCTTCCCAGCTTTGTGTGCATAGCTGAAGAACCCTACCATCGATTGTAGAGTACAGTTCCCAGCGGAAAGTCTCTCTTTACCATTCTGACAGAGGGTTGCGTGCTGGTCTTGGCTGGGGTAGAGATAATCTCTGCAGTTGCCAGCTTCAGTTAAACCGCGACAGGTTGTTCCAGAGCAGCACCAGACATGAACAAGACACACGCTGCAATTTACAAAAGCAGAGCATTTGGGGGTAAGTATAATACTTGCAGAGACTGAACAATAACAAAAGTAAAAGTGAACCATGTTGTTATGTAATAAAGCTTAGCCCTTTTCATGAGTTAAGGATTACTACTTACACATTAAAAATAGAGAAGACCACAGAGACCACTAAAGCTGGGATTAGAATGCGTAAAGCCCTGAATCCCAGATCTTGCCTTCAACCACTAAACCACATCTTCTATAGTTAGACCTTTTTTGAGTCAGGGAGCTGCTTATTACTCAACATTCTGCAAGTACTTAAGCACCCTGCTGAATCAAGACCACCTCCTGGAGACTAGAGCCTGCAGTTCTTACTCAGGCATTCAGCCTCTGTAATCACACAACTGGAAACTACAGCAAAGCGCACCCCTTTTCTGCCCTAGAAAAATAAAGTCATCAGTTCCTCCAGAGCTCATTGCTTAGTTTTCTCATGCATCACTCCAGTCTTAAGCCCTAATAACTCCACTGGACTCATAACGATCCCACCGAAGTGGTCACAGTGTTACAGAATCAGGCCCAAAGTCTCCAGTCAAATAGATTTGCACCCTTGATAAGAATATTATACTTTCTTATCATCAGCAGCTGTGTTTGCTATTGCTGTCACCACCCTGCTGCTAACAGAGATGTGTATTGGGACATTTCAGAGGTGCAGAATCTCACTGAGAACCTGGCCATGAAGTTCTTTTTCATTTGACTGTATTTGATTTGCAAGAAATAATATATTAACTTGCCTTAAATAATTATCCACAAGCTGGAACCTGGTCCTGAGACTTTGATATATGAGTTTCTAGTCATGCTAGAGTCAGGCTATAATTTTTCATCTGGAGGGTATCTTTACTATGCAAGCTTGATGAACAGGTTATTTTATGTTAGATCTTCAATGAATATCCATCGCTGGCTTTAAAGCAAAAAAGGAAGAAAACGTATTGGCTCATGTAGACTCTGTCTTTCACACTTCCATTTACTCAAGGGCCGTTTGAAGTTCTCTGTGTCTTCTCAGGCAAATGCATGTATTGGAGCAAGATGAGGGGTATGTGGTAAACACATATATAATGACTTTTGTAAGATCCAGTCACCTGCATGTTCACCTGCACCAATTTGCTAGCCTTCTGATCTCCTGAGTACAGTCCACAGGATGTATCACACCAAGAAGGCCAAAGAGGTTGAGTTTTGAAGGTTTCTGCCTCTTTCTTGGTGCAGTGGTAAGCAAGATTAAATCCCATGTTTTTCTAAGTCATTTTAGTTTGTGTGAGAGACAGATTTAATTTAATATGAATGGCTGCAGAGACAGTATTTTTCCATACAACCATTTAACTTGTTCAACATATTATCCCAGTATTCAAGGCCAAAAGCTGGTTGCCAGGTAGCTCATTCTTGCATCATAGATAGAATTGCAGTGAAGCCTGTAAGAGAAAAGGTCATAAAAACTCTTAAAAATTAAATATCTTCCAGTTAATCACCTTCTTAGTTGCCCTCTAAGATGCTGTTGCGCCATCTCCCCATTAACCCATTGCAGCTGAAATTTACAGGTAAGCTCAAAATATGTACTTCTGAGGACTTGTGTAGAAGATCCCAAAATGTTTGATGAAGGGGTGAAAATCTTGGAAAAGGATCAGCACAAATGAAGAGCAATCACTCTACTATATTCTGCTTTTTTTCCTAAATTTAAGGAAGCCTTTCTTTGGTCAGCATCTTTGGTTCAAGCTATTGAGGGAAAGGTAAGCAGCAGACCCCAGAGATGAGCAGATGGATGGAAGGGATTGAGTTGCCCCAGGTCAACTGCAGATACACAGTTCTCTGCTGTGTGGGACCTTGTCCACTGGACCCTCATTCATCTTCCCATTTCCTAAAACTGGTCTGGCTCTCAGAGACTTTTGAAAATACAACCATCATGATTCACTCTATACTGTGCCATGCAAGCTCTTCAGAGAAGGAAAGCAGAGGAAAAAAGGGGAAATGCTTCCACCAAGTCTACCTCCCTGCCAACAGCATCTCTGCCTGAAGTTCACCCTGCAGCCACCATGGCAAGGAGATGACTGACTGTGTGTTACTATGGCAGTGCTCTTAAACCAGGAAGCTCCCAGTCCCTGCCCCTGCCCTGAGACAGTGTCAGGGTTGTTTTGCACTTACCACTGTCCAGGTGGGGCAAATAGAATCAGAGATAAACACAACAAAAGTCTAAAAGTCTGGATGAGCAACTGCCCCATTCTCTGCTGAACTCATCTCACAGATCTGCCACTGTCTTTGGTGCTTCTAAAGGGTAACAGTCTTATGCACCCTTGGGCCTGGTAAGTTCTCTCAAGTAGCAAAGAAGAAAATCAGGCGCAGGAAGAGGACATCTGAATTTGTCATCTGCCTCACAAAATAAAATGAGGCAGCAGCTGAACTCTTGTAAGATTCTAAACAGGGTGTCATCCTTTTCTAAACACACAATAAATACATGGCACCAACCCCACCCACACAGACAGACACGCACTTGATCCGTGAGCAGTTTTTAAAATTTGGGTGGTAGAAACGTTTGTCACACCCACAAGCTATATCTGAAAGAGGGGAATGGGAGAAAAGCCATCCATTTTGGCTTCATGCAAAATTATCGGCTTCTTGGATTTGTGCCAGCTCAGTCAGCTTATAATAATAACTGGCTCTGGGCCAAGGTTTTTTGAGAGAGAGAGAGAGAGCATGCTGCTTTCTCTTTCCTCAAAAATATTTGTTAATAATCTCTATATTACTCATAATCTTTGTAGCTTAATTAAATAAAAATGTCTATTTTAACTTCTGAAAACTGAAGGAGAGATTAAATTATTGGGAGCCTGGAATCAGTCTGGATTTCAAACACAAGACATCACAGGAACTGTTTGTACATGGCTTTCTGGTTAAGGCCCTGCTACGCCAAGACCTGAACACAAACACTCACTGATTGTGAATGGCCTGAAAACAAGGAAAAGGATGATAACCTACAATGAAAGCCCACTGTTATATTGAACCATATTTTGAACCTTGATCTGTTATTTCTGAAGATATACCACAGTGTCTCTACATGGCATGGTAAACTCCGAGAGGACTGACTTTATCTGAAAGGCAGAGCTGTAATGATGCATGATGTGATATCTTCCTAATTTTAGGATGAATCCAGTCAAACTACATTTTAAATGGTAATGACTGAAGGAGAAGGAAAAACTCCTCTAATTCAAAGGAGGGTGTATGAACTATGAGGTCTCACTTCCCTAAATTCCATTTCTTTTGGTCTCTTTTCTTTGGTTTTAATATTATTATTAAATCTCCTAGGGATGACCCTCTGTGATTGCATAAAAAGCCCCTCATTCATCTGAGGTGCAACCACAAATAACAGTAAGCACAGAAAAGCAGAAAGCATGTTTCATGCCTTTTGAACATAAGATACAGCAAAAAGGAAAAGAACATATAATGAAGAGGATTCCCTTAAGTTACAGCAAGAACTCCAATGTTAATGCAATGGTAAATAAGCTTGCTCAATATTTTTGTTAATGTCTTACAATTTGTTCATTTTTTCAGCTTAGCTAATACTTTGTCTTTCTCCTGCAGTGCAAACACTAATCCTAAAAATTGTTCATGTACGAAAGTTCCTCTCCTGGGTTTTTACAGTTACCCATGGTTACAATCTGCATTAGATATTAAAGCTATTACTGCCCTGTGCTGACCTGCAGTAAACATATGAAGAAGTGTGTAAGACCTAGATCAAGAAGTGGTTGAAGTTCAGTCCATGACGGACATGTACCCAAATCCCTGGATGTTGAACCTTATCAACACAGACCTTCCTTAAGCTTTTTTGTAGCCAAAAGCTGCCTAACTGAGCTGCAAACCACTTAAGAACAATTTTTATTTTCAAATTCCCAGAACAACTTATTTTCTTTCCTTTTTTTTTACAGTATTTTTAGTCCTTCTGCTTTGGGGGCTGTCACTAAGGGGATGATGATATCACAGGAGGCATTCAGCACTTCACAAGATTAGGTCTCTGGTCCTTGCCAAAAATTATAAGGAGTTGAAGACTCAGAAAAAGAAAATAAAACTTCCTTCCCTGAAACTGGTCAGATGCAAAGCAAGCTGAGGTACAAATGCCATAACAATTTCTTTTATTGTCATTTCATTCTCTTTATTTATCACTTAAATATTCTGGATCCTATCAGACAAATGTCAAGATCACTGGAATGGAGACTATTTCCTTTGTTATTGGTATAGTGCCTTGCAGACTCAAATACTGATACTTTGTTGCCCTGTACAAACCAATGCACTCTAATAATAACTATCAGCAATAAAAATAACTTAGAAGCATGAATTGTTTTCACTTTCAGAAAAGTTCATATTCCATTATTGGTCAACTTTATACAAGGCCATTTTTTAACCTGGAGAAAAATAATTAATTTCCAGTGGAGAAATTGAACAAGAGTGTTTGTATTCTTCATATGTAAGAACCAAGAATCATGATGATAATCTTTTAAGTTATGACTTGACAAATTTCATCCTGTGTAGTTTCTCTAGAAGCCTCATTATTTTCATCTTCTTTGTAAAAATTTTAGCTGAAAGTTAGCCTGACCCACACAGGATGTGCACTAAGAACTTTCATGCCCAGATGAAACTGCACGCTTCACTCTGATGGAAAAATCTCTGGTAGAAACCTCTCTGGCTTAAGACTGCAGAAGAGATTGAATCCACTTTGTGCAAAAGTTCAAGGGTTTATAGGTGCAAATACAAGAACACTTTTGAGACTGGACTGCTGCTTTGTAATGCAGTTGATTAGGAGCGGCAGAGAGCAGATTTCTTGTATTCTGAGGTAAAGGTATACCCAGGATGGAAAGGCAGACCCTGTGTGTCAGGCCCTACAAGGCATGAAGTGCAAAGGGTGCCCTGCAGCAGTGTTCTGCCTTGGCAAAAGGCTTGTGCAGGGAGCTCCAGAAAACCTGAGGTACTCCTTGGGATACTTCTGGGGGACAGTGACCTTGCCCAGGACCCCTGGCACAGGTCCCACAGTGGCAAAAATTAAGAGAACCAGTTCTGAGAGGCAAGTGAGTGCACAGGGCTCTCCATGCAGAAACCGAGATTCCAGTGGTGGCTTGTGCTCATTATATAGTGTGAGATCACAAATAGAAGTTTTCACACTTGCCCATCTGCCACCAACTGACTCTAAAGAGCTGGTGAATCATACACTTAAAAGAGGGCGAATTTTTCCCCGCTGCCATTGGAATGTGTTTTGAAATTAAATATGCACAGTACAAAAGCTGAATAACAAGGTTGGGCTGATCACACCAGACACTGTGTATAATGCTACAGACATGAGGGTCAGGGGTCTAGGCCAAGACCATGGCCCTCAGTCATGGCATCAATGAAAGCTGATTCTTCCTTCCCCTTGGTGTCCCTTTCCATGTCTGAAGAGACTATTGAAAGAAAGATTTCTTTGAGAAGAGCCAGGGGAAAGAAAAAGGGGGGAGGGGGGAGAGAAGTTTAACTAACATAAATATGGTGAAAAAATATTATTTTTGTGCTTGCATATGGTTACTTTTTTTAATCTATCTATCTGCATACATTTTCCATTTGCTATTTGTAATTATGGTTTTGGCTTTGCAATGTATTCATCAGTGACACTGTGATCCTTTTGTTCTGCTGCATATTAAAATGGTTCAGAAGATAGATTCAAAAGGTCTCAGGTTCCCAAGAAGGAACATAATAGGGGTAATGCATGGCAAGAACAGTTTCTGCTTTCTGCAAAACAGGAATAAATAAGGGAGCTATTGCATTACACTTTGTGTACAGTACTGTACTCTTTGTCAAAGTGTTAGACAGATTCTTATCCATTGCAAATCCTAGTTCTTATCCTGATTTACTTGAAATAATTTTAAATTTTCTCTCTGCTTACAATGGAAACCAGGCAGGATTTATAGAAACATTATAAGCACATTATTTTGTGAAGAGCAATGTTAATATGATCATTTTGGTCATTCAAGAAAAAAAGAGAAAAAGGACCAAAGAATGTTTTTGTTTTTCATTCCCACTTTAAAAGCAAGTTTACTTTGGGTGTGACTAATCTACATGAAGTATAACTGTATCCATTACCCATTGTAGGTTTGTGCAATATGTGACAGCTGTTTGACCCCATCATTAAAGTCCCCCTTGACATGGAAAAGGCAGAAGCATGTGAAGATAAAACACCCTTTATTCAGACAACTAGACAGAGACAGACTCCTTGGTTCTCTGGCTGCCAGACAGGCTGTGTATCTTATGCATCTGTATGCCATCACAAAAACCTTTCCAACACATGACCTGCATAGCCCAGCTGTGGATGGAGCTGAGCACACTAAAATGTCAGACCTCAGCTTTGCCTCAGACGTGCTACCTGCCTCCCTGGAAACATGGCTCCAGTGTCCAGGCTTGAGGTTAGGTACAACCACTTGGCAAATGAGAAGGCAGCTATGAGCACAGCTGAATGAATACTTTTGAATGCCTGTGGTTCAGCAACATCACTATGAGTCACAAAACTCTTATCCGTGACTACAACTTCCTTGAATGCTTTGCTGTTATCAACCTATGTAGGACATTTCTTTGATTTGTCCGATGACTTCTTTAGAAGGATTCCACATTAGAAATACTTTCCCATACTGATGCACTGATAGGTTTTAATTTGAGTAGATATATGTATTCAAGTGTTGAGCAATCTTTGCTGTAAACCACAGCTAAAGCCATTCCAAAAACAGATAAGTGAGAACAAGAGGTACAATAAAGACCTTCCAATGCCCATAAAGGGTGTTCCTCTCAAATGAGGTGTTTCATAACCTTCCTAGATGGGAATAATGATCTTGGGAAAGTATTGCCATAGGTACAAGAGATGGAAACTTTTGTTTCCTCTGATCACCTATTACTATGTCAATCTTTCCCTTTTGGAGAGCAGGATGGTCCACAGTCATTTGAGATGAGCATTTTAGGGTCTCCAGAAGGCCTTTAAAGGGAAGTCAGAGAATTAAAAAACTGAGGGGAAAAATTCATGCTTATTTAAAATTTAATTGTTGAGGCATGTATAATAATAATCTACTACTGCAAAGGGGAATTTACATGATTCAATGGAACCGAGAGAGATGGAAGTGGTTAACACTGTCAATGTTAAAGTCTGTAGAGTAATGAAAGGGGAAAGAAACTCAGAAATGCAACAATGGAACATGCAGAACATACAGCAGCAATACAAAAGTTTGACCTTGCAATTTGAATCTGGTCATCCTAGTATGTATGGAATTTGGAAATATTAAGCACTAGAAAAATGTAAAATATTCATAAAATCATGAATGCTGCCCAGAGAAACTGTTGTGAATGTTTTCTCATTACTGATACTTGGAGAGGTTAGTGATAGAAATTACTGTGGGATGAGTAATAAGTAAAAATATCCACTCAGACTTACTCAAACCAATATGAATTATGCCTGACTCAATAATGAGTGTAGGATAGACATACTGGACTTGATTTTCCTCTGGCTTACAACATTGAAAATTAAAACTAATTCAAGAGACTACATACCACTATTAAATGTGAGAACACCTACTTCCAGTTTGTAAGATCTGTACTGAAGGAGAAGCTCTGTTTTGTAGTTGAGTTCAAAAAATTGGGTTGAAATCCCAAAATTTGTCTCAGGCCAATAATTTCTGTGCTCTGTCACAATCCTTTTGATTTATATTCAAAAGTTTAAGAGATCAAAAGCACTCAAAGCGGGGACTTTACTTGCTTAAAATCTGCTACTCAACAAATCTGCACCAGGAGGTACAAATGTGGAATATGCATGTTATAGGGGGAATGAATCCAGGGTCTTGGGGAAGATAGCGGAATGAGCATGAGTGCTCAATAAGTGTATCGCCTAGTTCAGTGCTTCTTGAATGAAACATACATAAGACTTTGGCTTCTTATCATCTTTTGGACCTATCAAGCTTGTATTTACTTTTGCTTTTGTTATTTCACTGCAAACAAAGAGATCTTTGATTCCCCATAATCTCTGACACTATGTGGTACTGTGACAGAAAGGATCATAAAGGGATAAGCTAGAATGGCACATTACCAGACACTGCTGGCACAGGTTAAAAAAGAAGGAAGACTGAAACTTTTTTTTGCTTGTAAAAAATAAAAATCCTCAAAAATTCTTACATTATGGCTTTTAAAGGTATTTTGTTGTTTGGGGTTTTTTTTATTTTTCCTTGTTTATTTGAATATATGGTGTTTATTACAGAAAAGCAATTCCCTTCCATGCACCTTTAAAGTATTTTTCCCCCCCCCGTATATTATCTCCTCAAGCTTTGTAACATAATTACAAATTTTAAAGTATATGGATTGTCTGGGTTTTTAAGTTGAAAAATAATTAAACCTTGATGTGTTTTTTGATGAACTCCCATGATAAGGTTGTTTAGCGCCCAAACCCCTCTCTTCCTTGCTGTGAAATTTTAAACAAATATCTTCCTGTCCATTCTAGTGGTCAGTTCCAGGGAGAAACTCAGAAACAGTCTCAGATTTTGTACAGGAAAACAAAGGGACAAGAAGGGCTAAAGGATGGTGCGCTATGCCTGGGTCACCATTCGATTCCTTCCTAAGCTTCACTCTTCCTGTGTGACCTTGGACCTTATCCCACTTCTTGTTACTCTGTAAAATAGAGGTAGAAATACTTGAAATTGCACAGAGAGAGATAAACATCAAAGTCTGGGAGGGGCTCATATGCTAGAGAGATAGAGACAAGATAAGTACTGTACATAGAAAAAGCTCCATTATGTGACTGAAAATGCCAAACAACAGGGCTTTAATCTTCGTACTTACAGTTTAAACAAGGCCTTGTCATATCCCATTGTTTAGTTCCGTGAATGTTTATTTCAATAGCCCTGTTGCAGTGACCATCTGGAATAATTTGGTTGTACAGTACTTCTCCAGGTACTAATTAGTTTCCTAAATCCTCAGAACAAGGGCCCAAGCCTTACCAAAATGATCAGCATAAAACCTGAAGGGTCAGGTCAGCTTTGCTGATGCCAAGTTCAACCAGGGGCTGATTTGGTATCAAATTGCCAAGGCTTAAGAAGTTATGGAGCATTCTGTAGTCTCTGGGCATTCTCTGGCATTCTTCTGTTCATGTATGCACTTTACTCATGGAAAATGCAGGGTGATATGACCTAACTTAGCTGACTTTCAGTGCGGGCTGAGGGCAGGCATACATTGTTGAATGTTAAGCATTTCACATGGAAAGATCCCAATAATTAAACAGGTATAATTCTGTGTGTACAAAAGCTTTTTAATTCCACCCCAACACAGCTGCTAAGCAAGAGTTAGTCAGCATTTCTCACTCTTTTCCTGCTGCTAGAAAATAGGCTCATATGTTCATTTTCCTCTTCTCTGACTCACTCCTGTCTCCAGAAGCTCAAAACGATAGGGAAGAATCAGGCTCTTCAGGCCATTAGGTCACTGGTCCCTCATGTTAAGCTGGGATCCTCTTAAACTGGGATCAAGCCTGTAGTTTCCTCAAAGCCTTTTTCTAGGTTCCAGGATCTCTGTCTCAGGACAGACACTCTGCTGCTATGAACAGCCTCCCAGCTGTGAAGACTGTGCAGTATGAAAGTCACAGTACAAAGAAGGCATAGTAGAAGGTAAATGTTTGCTGCAGTAGCATTCTTTGCTTCAGACACAGCCTTGTTTAATGAGGAATTCAGAGGGGTTTCATGAAGTCAAATGGCAATAAAGCCCAATAATTAGCTCCCATATAGACAGTGAAATACATCTATGGTATAATAAAATAGCCAATGTAAATAAGCATCATTTGAGCTAAAATTGCTGATCAAAGTTGCATTCTCCTGAACTGAAAATAAATTTAAAAAATAAAGCAGTGTGACTTTAAAATGACAGAGACATCTGCACATTGCTGCTCCAATGAAACACTTTAGAACAAATCTGATTGGAGGCTGGTCAGTTTGTGCTTGATGCCTAATCGAGAGCTTATATTTACCACAGTCCCTAGGGCACTGCTTTATCTTCAAAGCTTGAGCCAAGAAAATTCGCTTGTTCAAGTTGTCTGCAGGCTGTTTTTCTTTCTTTCTCCCTTTCTTAGGTTTTTTTTTTTCTTTTCCCTCCCCTTTCTCTCCCTCTCCAGATCTCCATTCTGGCTCAGCTAACAAACCCATTAATCCCTAGTCAAGTGCATACATGCAAAACTCCGATGAAAGAAAGCAAATGTGGAAGAAAAGAAACAACTGTACAAATCAACACGAGCACTACCACTTTTCCTTCTGGTTTTATCTCTGTATTAACCAAAATTTTATGCATGCATGCATTTTCTAGAAATGTGGTAAGATGTAGCTTTGATACATCAACTTCACTGCAAACTTGGGCCAGTACCTATTTCATATCAGTGGCCCCTACTTTGTTTAAGAGATTGCATTGAATGATAAGGCTGTCTAAGAATCAAATTTTCAAGATTCCAGTGGTGTGCTATTAACGTAAATTCAGTTATGAGTCAATAGGTTTGGACACTTAATTCCCATTTGTGTTTTTGAAAGATTTTTTTATTAACTGTCTATCAGTCTTTCACTAATGTGTTAGGGAAGGAAACAGATACCAGAAATACTATTTAGAAAAGTACCTCTGCAACTTCGGCCATAAATTAACCAATTAAATATGTAAGATCTATGGTTAGACACCTACAGACTCAATTGAATAAACAACAGTCAAATAGGGTCAATTAAATCTACACAACAGTAGTAGTCATAACAGCATGTGAGACTGAAGATACCCATCTGTATATCCTATTACGTGAATGTGCTAGTGTTTTTAAAATTTTACCTCCTGTATGTTTGTGGCTATTTATCCCTTCCCTTCCTCCCACTCACCTGTCAATTATTTAATTCCTCTGGAATGTGACTTAGCATGGAATACTGAATCTCTTAATTTCATGGCATGCACAGTGTTTACCTGTAGCTTGTGTGCTACTGTATCTTAATGGGATCTTGAAGGAGGGTTCAAGGTTATTTAGTTTCCATGTTTAATTCATTCTTGAAGAGCTTTAAATAGAGACTGACAGCATGTTAATATTTGATAATCATTACCAGCAGCCAAGGGGAGAATCAATGATCACCTAATACTTCTGTTGATTTTAGAAATGGATCCTGTGACTGAAAAGTCAAAGTCATTAATCAGCCCCTAGAATGATCCACGTAAGACAAACTACATTCTCTCAGCACATAAAGCATGTTGTCTCCTGTTCATGCATGTTATCTTTCAATTTACATTTTATGCAGATTTACCTAGGTCTATGATCTCCAATCAATTTTCTGGCTCACAAGGATGTTTTAAACACTTCCAGCCCCTTTTCAGGTTTCACCATTTTCATCTGCAGTAGAGAATGCTGCTGGCTGAAGCTGCAGCTAGGAGTTTGCATGTTCTGAGCAGGGGGGAAATCCCTACATGATGAAAAGAACAGCCATTTGCTAGGAGAAAGTCTGTTCAGGAATGGCTGTTATGAGAATCAACTTACTAGGTCTACTGTTTATATAATTTTATATTGTTCATATTACTTTTTGCACTGTTTACATTAATTAAGAGTATATATAAACAAGAAAAAATTGAACTATTATTTGTTATATTATACTATCAGTCTCAGTTATGCCTACAGTTTTTTCATACTTGAACTGCATAATTTCAGACCCAAATCCCAGTTTCTGTCCTAAAGTGATAGTAACTGAATACAGCACTGGATATCCAGACAGTTCAATAAAGCAGAGAGGAATATATTTCAATACATACTGTTAGTACTATTGAACAAAGCGACACAAGTGATCATGAATAGATATTTTTGCAGTTTTCCATTAATCTGGAGTCTGGAATTATGCCATTTTATATCTGATCAATTACTTAGAGTTATTTCCTTTTATCACTTCAGCCAGCACCCTGTGTTTCTAGTACTTAACGTCTTGAGATTACTCTCAAGTGACAAATGATAATGTATGTGCACACTGCCCAGTACTTGTCTCTTGGAGTATGACTTGCTGGGAAATGCTATGGCCCTTGGAAATCAGACTCTTTGTTTTTTGGTTTTGGTATTACAGAAGAGAGGCATCCTGCTTTAACATGAGACTTTAACATTTGGTTTGGAAGTTTTTTCTGATTTTCACAAGCCCAGAGAAGACAAGTCTCCTGACATGCACCTTGTGCTTTAATCACAAGAACATCCTTAATTAGAGGCAAATTCTGACACTGAGTCAAACAGATCACTTGCGGAATAAGGTAGTCCTCAGTGAGAGTGACAGTGGCAACATTTGGTCCTTGATAAATGAAAGACAGTGCTGAGTACTTCCCTAGGAATTTGATGAGAATGCACAGTAACGCCCTTATCTAAAAGTCTGAAGCTTTCCTGCCTTTCCTAATGAATCCAAGATTTCTAAATATGCTCTATTATAAATTTTTCCTAAAAAATTATAGCAAACTATTAATTTTCTTTTTCTTCTTCTTTGAATCAACAAAGTATTCATATTTCTATTATTAATTGGCTGAGATTTGCAAAACAGTAGAATTACTGAAGGAGTGGCATTGAAAATCTTACCTTCCATTCATTTATTCACATGGCACTCACTATTATTGCAGTTCTTCCAAGAGTTCCTCTTTTTATCTATAGGTTTGAGTTGTGGATTTACTAGATCACTGTGCATCCCAAATATTGCTAAGAGGTCATATAATTTCTACAAGGTGCAGTGGAATGTCAGTTATTTTCCATAGTTTTATTAACAGCATACTTGTTCAATGTGAAAATAGGGTAAATATTTTTAAGAAAAGTAAAAATGCCCATTTATCATTGATAAATTTCAAGATTCAACATGTTTCAACTTGCTCAAATCTATGGTTAATATTATGCGTCACTTCTGCTGAAGCACTCACTGCAGATAACCCAGAATCTCATAACTCTCCAGCTGCAAGCTGAAAATTTATCTAGTATATGGATTGTATGTCACCAGTGAGCATTCTGGTCACTTATAAAATCTGGTGCTCAACCTTAACAATTTCATAAGTTGCGCATGGATCCTCCAGCTATGAGGTATTTTCTTACAAGCAGTGGAAGTTCTCAAGACCACACAAAAAAGTAGATCAGAGTAGATACTGCAGTGATCCTTCACTCCCTGGGAAGTAATGCTTCCTCTGGAGTGGAAAGAAGGCATAAGGGGCCAAAACTGTAATAAAGACATGAAGTTATAACAGGAATAAATTTAGCTCCATGAGTTTAGATGAGCAGCCTGGACAAAATGGTACGTGACAGCTCTTCAGAGACAGGTTTTCCTCTGAGTCTGTACTGCCACTTTAGCACTACATGTTTTTCTTAGCCCTAATCATATGCAGTGCAAGAAAAGAAAAGAAATTCAGCTGCTCCTAAGTGCTGAAAAAGACACTTTAGAGTTTCAGATGAATGGGTAAATGGGTAGATGGACAGACAGTAGAACCTCACCAAATAAAGTCCTCACAATATGGGCTTGCCAATTTTCTGGTTATTTTTCTCATTGGGTTAAAGAGAAGCACATGGTTTTAATACCTGGTAAAAGTCAGGCTCCATATGGTTCTGATATTGACCACATCTCTTATACAGGACAGTTGAGTTTCTCCATCTTATGAAAAAGATGGCAGTAAAGAAAAGTTTCTCCTTTTTCCATTCTGCCAAGACTCCAAAAGAAAGTGCATGACAGATCATCTTAGTTAACCAATATATTGTGCTATTATCATCCTAAAAATATTTGATGAAGGGTTAGGGAAATAATGTAGACTGAAGGAAATAATGTAGACTGAAGAAAATAATAGCTATTTTCAAATATAGAAACATTGTTGTTTAAACCAATTATCATCGAATTAACTAATTAGTTTGTTAGAATTCTGGATTGACACTAAAAAACTTCAAAATATTCTAAAAATGTATTTTAAAAAAATTCTGTAATCACTCAACTAACAACAGAACCACAGTCATTGAATTTAGGAAATTGTAACAATGAGTATGTCATCAGACGTTTCCTTTGTGCAAGCAACTTTCCACTAACACTTCTTCAAGGCATTTCAATTTTAAGCAGCAAAAGCTCCACCTTTGGATATTCTTTTAATAATCTAAAGCCAGTAGCATGGTAAAATTATTCCGATTTTTCTAATGTGTCTTTTGAGATTTCATCTGTAAGTGTGCATGTTCAGTTCCCTGTAGAAGTTTAGATAATTCTCTTCTAAATATTGGAAACTGGTGCAAATAAAGGGGTAGAGAAACAACTACTTTAATTTACCCTTGCAATATATTTTTGGTCACAAAAATATTGCTATATTTTTAATATATACTAATTGCATGAACATGGATCACATGCCTCAATCCTTTGAAAAATTCCTTCTTGATCTGGTAGACAACCTTGGCCGTGTATTTGGACAAAGCAGCAAAATTACTGGATGAAGATAAAGTGGCACATGTAATGTATTTGAATTTTATAAAAATATTTGATACAGTGTCCGACAAAACCTTGCTTGAAAACTTAATTGAAGTTGTCTTAGAGGAGAATAGTGTTATGTGGATTGAAAGCAAACATTAATGGATAAATAGGTAAACAATATTGCAATGAGAGAGTAATGACAAACCACAGCATAATGATTGAAGAGAGGTAGACACCAGAGGGAACAGTCTGTGGTCCACCATAACATCTTCATTAACAAACTCAAATACAGAGTAAGCAACATACTGACAAAATCAGTGGATAATGCTAAATGTGCAGGAGATGTAAAGGAGATGAACCAAGACTTAGATTTAATTATAACAGCATGAATAAAGAATAGTTAAAAGAAATTTCCAGTCATTTCAATGTACAGTACAACAGATGGATACAAGAAATACAGCTGAGAAATAATCTGAGGGATATAAAGTCTTCTGAGGAATGATCCAGGAGGAAGATCTAGAAGTAGTAGTTGACAATTAATATGAGCTCTACATACAACATAGAAGCAAACAACAACCATGTCAAATATGGACCAAAGACACAAAAAAATAATTTCATAGAGTATCACGTAATGAAGTTATAGTCTTTTCTTACATAACTGTGGTCTTCCACACTAATGGAATTATTGGTTTTGGTCCTGGAAAATTGGTAAGAAAGTATACCAAAATAAATAAATAAATTATCAGAAGAGAGCTACATAGGAGAATAATGGAAAAAGCAAAAACATGGTTGATATTTAAGAATATGCATACATAAATCACAAGCCTTCACAGAGTTGATAATTTAAAATACTTTTTTTAAGAGAAAATAAAACTGAAACCAACAGCTTAAGACTGTGTAATGTCCTTTCAGGACAGTTTGAAAAAGGGATGCCAGCTGAAGAAAGCACAATATTCTTTATTTATATTAAGTATGACTTGCAGAATTGTTGTTGTAGAGGAATGATGCAGCGAACAATCATGGGTGGTTTTGACATTCAAAGTCTCCTTTGAGGTCGCACATGTCCCCACACCTGATGCATCTGGCCTAAACAACCATAGGGTTGAAACCTCCACATATGGTAAGCTAAGTAGATTTAGAACATATGCATGCAGGGAGCTTGTCTTCTCTAAGGATTTGCTCAGTCATAGAAAAACTGGGATGGAAAAACAGAAAGGAAGGTCAGTAGCATCTGGAAATTGGCTATCCTGTAGGGAGATCATGCAGCTCAAATGCCCCAAGTTGGGTTTGGAAATATGATTTATGTTTCCCTGTGCCAGCTTTGATGAATTTGGTGCCACATTACATTGCAAAGGGTGTCTGGGAAATTCTCTGACTATCATGTGAGGTGTCAACATGTATGTAGAGGTGTTATGTAAAGTCTAGTACGACTATGGTAATCAGACGTATCAAGTGACAAGCTGCTCACAAAGTCTTGGAACCCGGGAGCTTTGCACATGGGGATGCACCTGGATTAAGAAGCAGACAGTCTCTGCACAAGGTCAGAGGAGACAGGCATTGGGCTCCTCAAGCAGGTGCTGCCTCAACCTACAGGCTGTTCAGGGACCATGGGCCAGAGCTTCTTGCAGAATCAGCTGTGGTGCATTGCCCAAGGCAATGAGCTGTGGGCAGCTTGACCAAACTGGTGTGGCAAGTCTTTTGAGAGGCATGGTGCACCAGAAACCCAAAATGACTCTTCACATGTAGGACAAGCTGGAAGACATGAAAAGAAAAAGTAGGTTGCAGTGCCACTTGTCTGACAACAGTTTTTCTTGGGAAGGAATTGTACATTTCCACATTTCAGTAGAAAGGACATGTGTCTGTGCCTATTAGGTAGTGGGCACTCCTGTTGCATCTCTGAGACTTTGACACCAAAGGGAGATATTATGATAAGTTTCAGCAAAAGTGATTTCTTTATTCTGAGAAAAAAGTTCAGTCACCATATGGCATTAGCCTTGTTAGTACAACTTGGTAGAGGTCACCTTAGAGACAGAATGGCATTTCTTCTCTGCCTCTGCCTGGGATCTCTTTTGAAGTCATATTTGTTCCTTGCTCTGACACATAGGGGTTCCAGACCACAGCATATGAACAAATCTTGTACCATCCCAGAAGTATAAGGGTCTACCAGAAAATTAACATTAAAAGCATCCAGAAATTGTGCAAGTACTGCATGAGCAACACATGATTTTTGTACGGTTCTTCTTTCCTCCCTAAGGGTCCTAGAGCATTTTATTCCCTCATCTGACACTGAAATGCAGCCACCTCTGGGGTGGAAGCCAGCAGCCATTCAGCATCAGGGACAGTGCCATATTTAAGCAAGATAAATGCACAGAAGAAAGACCATCTGTTAGCATGCCAGTCAATTTGTAGATACAAGTAGATCCATAGCAAGTTGTGACAAATCCGTGTGCCAGAGCCCCCTCCAATATTTCTAGCAGAGTACAGACAAGCATAAGGAAGCCATTTGTGCATGCCCTAATGGTGCTGTCAGCCTGCCTGGGTGGACTCTGCTCTCTGTGATATCACTGCTCCCCTCTGGGACAAGGGACAGAGAAGAGTTGATGTTATCAGTCAGTGGCTCCCCTATATAAGGGCATGAAGGTAGGCATGATAACTTTTTTGCTCAGCTCTAGTCGGTGGCTTTTGCCAAAGCCTTGAGCCAAAGCTCCTCCGGACGAGTGCCCAGAAACATTTGGCTCTAAAACCAAGCTGCGGGATCTCTAAGAGCCAAGTTGTAGAAGCCTCATGGAGTCTCTGTGGCCAAAACCATGGAAAAGGAAATTAGCTTTGAATAGAGCCCTTATAGATCAAACACCCAGAGTAGACTAAACATCTTTGACAATGAGTCTAATATTTCATGGCAAGGCAATTTTGCTCAGTAATTTGTTCAGATCTAAATGCTTTTAGTTCTCTAAGTTCATTTCTCACTAAATTATTTTCTCAGGACAGTTTGTTTGAACATAATAAGGAATCCAAGTCTCAGCTACAGCAGGACCTTTGCAATACAGTGTATGTGTTCTAATACCTTATTTTCCATCATGGGGATTTAATGAAATTCACTAAAATGATGGCCCATAGCAGAGTTTTTTCAATAATGTATGTTAAAAGGGTTATTATGTAATGACTTAGAAGTAGGGAGTTAAAAGATGATAGTGTGTTTCAGCATACAATATGCTATGAAGGATTAGCTAAACTATTGGGAGCCCACACAGGTCTCCACTACCCTCAGCACTGGTGAGTCATTGTGGTCTTGTTTGTTTCTCTGATAAATTCAGTAAACTGGGGTGTAATATATCACGCAGCAGAGCCATATATCATTCCATTCTCTAATAGGAACATAAAACAACCATTGATTGCAAACAGTCTCTTTTAAAGATTCACTACACTGTTTGGCATTTTCAAATGTTTTTATGTTGGCAAGCTATTATAATAACTCATATGGGATCAAAATGCATATAACTTATTCCAAAGTATTCCACATGCTAATTAAGTAAACAGAAGTGCACTTGTCTCTACCTCCTCCATCAAAAGCAAGCATGCTTATTCTCCACAACATTATTTCACTTCAACTTCTCCTCTTTATGTATAATTCCAAACCTTCTTTCCCCACCTCCAACATTCATATTCCTGTTCACTGAGTCTCTTGTTACTGTCTCTGTCTTTTCATATATCTAAAATATTAAAGTAAAGCAAGGCAATGAGTCACTTTTTATCTCTCCAAGGAGGAGAGAGGAAGATGACACATTGTGCGCTGATCTTACCAAGAAAAATACAGTAAATGTGGTGATTTTTTTTTATTTAATCCTTATCAAAACTTCATTGCACGAGTCATCTTCAGTTCTGAAAAATACAAACAAGAGAGAGCAAAGCAAAGACAGGTGGAAGAAGCACTAAGAATTATACCAATTATGACATTTTTTTCAGTTCAGAATGCTTGGTATTTGACTGCAGCTTGAAGATAGTCATATAAAAAGAAGTTTGATGTTTATTAATTCCCAGCAAAATAAACTTCTCCTCAATGTCCATATCTGTAAGTTCCATTAGTATTACTCATCTGCATAAACCAAGGGAAGAACAGACTCCTTAGAGTCAATTGTATTTTCATATTCAAAGCCAGAACTACAGTCTTCCATTAGTATGTTTATGGCTTATGTCTTTTTTAGAGAGCAGGCACCGCTAACACCTTCATGCAGCGTGGGGGGGGATCCCTGAGCTGACATTTTGGGGGTCCACATGATGCAGAAGGCAGAGGGGGAATGTCTGTCCCTCTGAGTCTCCCTCCCTGCAGAGCCTGGAGGGCCTTTTCAAAAGGCTCTCACTCTGACTCCGTCACTTGCTTAACCACAGGTGGGGCTTTGGAACTCCGGTGTATCCAAGAAAGAAAATGCAGCAGGATGGGAGGACAAAGAGTGGAGTCTGGCACAAGTGAAGTACTAGAGCTAAGACCTGGAAATTGCTCCCACTAAGGAATTTTCAAAGGAGTTCACTTGGGTGAAAACGGTCTTTGAGGTACAAACGGTTCACACCCCAACTTGTGGCTATAATTAGTTGTGCCAGAGGAACAGCCAAAACCAGCTGCTCCACAATGTCTCATTAGATCTGCCATTTTACACACAGCAGCCAAAAACAAAACAGGCAGTTGCTTGGCAGAAGCCTGAGGCTGCTTGGCACCACAGCACAAGCATGCTCTTAGCTCTGGCTGTGGCCAACCCCAGGCACAGAGAGAAGGAGAAAGAGAGGAGGAGGAGGAGGAGGCGGCGCCAACAGGCAGTACCAACCTTCATTATTGCAACAAGATTTACAGGTTGTGGGTTAGTTTTCTAAGCAGGTAACAATGCCTGAAATGATAGAGAAGGACACACAGCATATCTGAGTCTCTCAGGAATGCTGAGAGGTCTGGAGAGCCATAAGTAAAGGTAACTGTGTCACATTCATGCTACTCTGAAGTCTGGCAGTGGGCTCCCATCCCTGGGTGTTTCTGTGAAAACAGAGGCCTAGCAAGCCAACCTTTCAGTGCTTCATAGCATAGAGAAGGATTTTGAGTGCTATAATTGAAAGATTACCTACAATCACCACAAGCTCCAGTTCCAATTCGGACACCCACCACGATTGATTTCCATAGTAGCTATAAATTTCCATTTACTGTTAGTCTATCAAAATGCAGTTATGCAAAATAACCATTGTAAAGGAAGCAGACAGTTTAAGAGGGAGGCACTATTATTCTATGGATGCTCTTTCTCTTGCAGTGTATGTTTCAAATGCAAATTTGAAATGGATTTTCCACTTTGAGATGAAGGTTCCAACTTGCTGATGCACCCTAACTTTAGTAGTCTCCTATTTATCTATGTTGAAGAAGATAATACTAATCCCTTCAAAATAATATCTCAGAACTCTCATTGTAGATCCCTGTGGTCCCTCACAGTGAAGTCACAAAAAATGACAATCCTGCTAAAAGAATTAATTTATTTATTTTTATTTATTTATTAAATAAAGCGAAGTTTGTGGATTTTTTGTTCTTTGCTGCCTTGGCATCTGACTTGTTTTTCAAAGATGGCTGTTAATGGTCCTAAGACCACTCACGACTTCCGGACATTCTGGACAGTGTCTACCTGCACTAGAATGTAGAGTACAAACATTTGTATTTGGAAGCCTCAAACTTATCTTCCTCCCCTGAGACTTTTGCGTGGTTATTGGGCTCCGTTGTAGCAAATGTCTCAGCAGCTCTGACATGAAGGAGCAGTAGAGCTCCTGTGCAGTAGAGCTGTTGGAATCAGGGTGGTGAGGCTGCATGCCAGATAATTCCACCAGGAAGAGTATGCCTTGTTCAATCCTTTTACCTACACAGGGAACAATTAAATTCTCAAATCCACCCATTGCTTGCCCAGTTAGTTCACTTTTTCCAATGAAGATTTTATAAGGGTGATACTCTAAACTTACCTGCATGCTCAGCCCTTCCCAGTCACCCTTGGACACAAGAGATCTTGGGTCACCATTGTCACCTAAGCCTCACCTTCAGACCTACAGGCTGAAGCATTTCAGCATGCAGGGTTTAGGAGCAGTCCTTTGACAAAACCAAGCTGAGCAAACTCTGCAAGTAAACATTTAACTCTCATCTGTGCTTTAGGAAAAATCTCTTGGAAAATCTGCCCCACAACTGTCTGGGACAAACTGCAGAATGCCCACACTGTATCCTGAAATGTCTGAGAAGAAAATACAGACCTCTGAGTGCTTTGCCAAATAAGTGGTGGCTGTGCTTTTGGAGGACATGTTTATACAAGAAATTATGAAAAGTACACCATAATGTCTAAAAGAAATAAGCCCTCAAGGGTACAGCTCTTCTTACAGGAGAAAAGCTAAAAAGAATTACAATCTGTGGTGTGTATCTTTAATTTTATGCTGTACCTTTGAATGTGTTGAGGATTTGGAAGTTCCTCATTCTTACATGAAAATATAGTCAAAGCTTGGTCCTCATAAGGTATTTATTTTTCTTTCCAGTGCTGCACAGGAAAAAAAAAAAAACCAAAAAAAAAAACCAAAAAAAAAAAAAAAAAAAAAAACCAAACACCAAAGAAAAAGAAATAAATTCATGTCTAAACCCTAATCCTTGCAGTGAAAGTAAACTGGGGACCCTCCAAACTGCCAAGCATGAAGAAGTAAAGATGGTCGTCCCGTCCCCTCCCCAAATTTTTTAAGGTCTTCACCCGCCTCATAATGTTAAACTAAGCCTTACAACTAATCTGACAGGATTTCAGGCTGAAGCAGCATACTCCAAGCAGTTCAGCAGCAGTGATGGAAATCTGCATAACCCTTACAGGTATAGAAAGTGACACCATCCCTTCAGAGAGCATGTGAGCCACACATCATGGACCTGTACTGCAGAAGGATGTGTACTGTATGGAGAGGGAAGGCGGATAGGAAGTGAGCGCGCACTTTCAGGATGGTGTAACACAACCCTCTCCTCTGCTGTTCCTTCTCCTGGCATCAGGGTGGATGTAATTCTTCTCATGCATTATTGATAGGCCCAAAAGCCTGCCAAGCTTGCCTGCTTTTTTTGTGACAGACAAAGGAGGGTACACGGATGGCACCTCTCACTGCTCGGGGCTCTGCTTTCATTAAGAACATTTTCTGCCTGTTCTCCAAGGGCACCCTCTGTCAGAGACTGCCACGCAATAAAGAAAATATGGCTTTGAAGTCCAGTGAATAGAAACAAAATGAATTAGCGTTCAGGTGTTCCTGCAACCTGATTACAAAGGCCCAATTCAGTGGCGTCCTTCACACCTTTTCACTTGTCCCTGCATAATCTCTACACATCTTTTAGGCTCTCTGCCTTTCTAGTCCCCCTCCTCCCTGTTCCCCCCCATCCCTTTATTTCCTAATGCTTGCAGGTCCTCCAGGAAGACACAAGCACTTACAGTTGTTGAGTGATTAAATATTTATAATCAGGGCAATGAGTGAGGTGTTGAATAATAAATGCTAAGGTTGAGGCGGCCTTAGATAATTTCTGCAGATTTCTTCATCCACTGCCTCTTTGATTCTAAGGCAAAATTCTTTAAATTAACAATAACTTTTTCTTTTCTTTTCTTTTCTTTTCTTTTCTTTTCTTTTCTTTTCTTTTCTTTTCTTTTCTTTTCTTTTCTTTTCTTTTCTTTTCTTTTCTTTTCTTTTCTTTTCTTTTCTTTTCTTTTCTTTTCTTTTCTTTCCTTTCCTTTCCTTTCCTTTCCTTTCCTTTCCTTTCCTTTCCTTTCCTTTCCTTTCCTTTCCTTTCCTTTCCTTTCCTTTCCTTTCCTTTCCTTTCCTTTCCTTTCCTTTCCTTTCCTTTCCTTTCCTTTCCTTTCCTTTCCTTTCCTTTCCTTTCCTTTCCTTTCCTTTCCTTTCCTTTCCTTTCCTTTCCTTTCCTTTCCTTTCCTTTCCTTTCCTTTCCTTTCCTTTCCTTTCCTTTCCTTTCCTTGTAGCTATGACAGGCGACAGTACTTTATCACTGTTTCTTTAATGAACCTTTACCCTGAACCTGAGAAAGTGCTAGAGCTGTTATTATAACCTTAGCTAGACATGCATAAAATTTACATTGGTTGCTGCTTGCTCACATGTGGCTTTTATACCATGATGTGACTCTTAGGGATGTCCTGTACAGGACTAGGAGTTGGAGTCAGTCCTTGTGGGTCCTTTCCAATTCAGCATATTCTGTGATTCTGCAAAATATAAAAAATATACACAAATATATCTATTTACTTACATTCATTCAAATTCCTCTACATCAGCTAGTATTTACTTAAGAAATGAAAGTCTGTAATAAATGGTCAGTCAATTGTTAGGGATAGTTGCAACATGTTGTGATGGGGAAGATGAGTGACTTATATAAAGCTTCTTTAAAAAGCTGTCATTGTAGCTAATACTGCCCTTTACAGAACAGACAGAACATCTAGATTATCTAAAGGTTTCTTTTGATTTGAACTAGGAATGAATTTTTTCCTCTCCTCAGTTTCCCTAACGAACAACATTGGAACTTGGGCTTTTTCTCATTTTATTTCCTTGGAATATATAAATTTAAAAACAAAAAGAGTGCTGTTTTCCATAGTCAAGTGAAAATTTCAGTTTGAGGGAAGTGAAGTTCTTCTTCTTTAGGAAATATTTCAGACACTTGTGGTATGGAGAAAAATCCTGTAAAAGTGATATCTCATGAGATAGAAGTCCTGCAGCAAGTAAGAAGCTTTTTGCTTCCCTTCTTCCAATTACACTCATTCTCATGGCTATACAGCAGACTGATTTGTCATTTCTGAATGCTAGATTTTGTGGAAAACTGCTGGTATTGCACAAAGTAAAATACAGAGCAATGACTCCTGTGATCCAGGGTTCACAGAGGCTAAATGTGAAATGACCAAAAGCAGGAAAAATGCATTCAGCAATATGATTTGGAAAAATAGCAAAAAGATATGTGACAGTTAGGAGCTTTGAAGCATTTCAGTGTCAAACAGGACTTAACCTGGAGCATAAAAGTAACAAAGAAGCATTAGGAGCCCCACAGTCTGTCTCCAATCATGTCACTTTGAGGGCTATATCACTTAACTCCTCTCAAAATGAATGTCACTGTATTTCTACATGTGATTACACTGTTTTGAAACTTGATAAACAAATGCTCTATATTATTCTAAGATCTTAGAAAGAAACTGGAAAACATTCAAAGGCAAGGCAATGTAAAGGCTTCTGGCTGATCTCCTTCTCTCTCACATTCTTCCCCTTGCTCCAAGGTGCCTGCTTTTCCACAGGTCCCAGCTCCTTCAGCAAACATGCACCTGCTCTGCCACATTCCTCCCCTCAGGCTGCAGTGTGGCTATCTGCTCCACTATGGAGCAGCTCATCTTTGTTCTTTTCCTGCTCCTCCTGACCTTGGTGTTCCCCCTGCTTATTATCACTCTTTTTCTTCCCTGCTCTTCCTCCCTCTGTGCCACGCTTGTTGCCCCCGCGCACTTGGTGCTTTCCCAGAGCACTAATTTGGCTGTTGGGTGTACCTGTGTCCTGGGATGGAGCTGTTGCAACCACCTCTTCAGGAGGAGGCAACCCCAGCCTCTTCTCATGGAGGCAAAAACCTTGCAAACCCCTGCTGCCAACACAGACATCCAATATAAGATAAAAATTTAGCACAAAATTAATTTTTTCTGGGTGTGTAATCTAACACATTGTAGCTGGATGCTAATGAGGAATATTTCTACTGATGCATTCTGTTGTTTGACTTTTCAGCTATAAATACATATAAAGAAAAATTAAGCTGTCCACTTAAGCTCAGTCATTGAAATGCAAAAGGGAATAGGACTTGAGTTTAAATCAAAACATCTTCATAGTGGTGATTCACTCTATAATGCAAACAATACAGCTGCTCTGGTCATATTATCTCATATTATCGTATTATCTATCATTATATCAAGTCATTTGAAATAGTATGACATCCAAAAGAAAGCAGAAGTTGGCCTTGATATTACAAGGAGGAAAATGGGGACCCCCTTGCAGAATAAAAAGGTCACCAGGGATGAAAATATGTGCTCTATTTATATGTGCAGCTTCAAACACAGATACAGTGCAACAACAGAAGCAGTAAACTGAGCTTTCTGGAGGACTTTTTCTCGTTGTTTCTGAACACTGTTCATGTTGTAATCCTATCCTCCTACCCAGCTTCAGATGCATGGCTATTCCTCTGCCTGTTGCACCTCACCCAGCTTCAAGAACTCAGTCTTTAGTAAATTAATGAGTTTACTTACATGCGTGGACCATTAATATCCAGAAAGATGAGAGGAAAATATGGATCCTGTCTGAAGAAATTTCCAGAAACCTATTTGGACTGTAAACTCTCCAGAGCAGCATGCATGGTGGCAGTTCTTGGTGGTGCTGTCTATGGCTTCTATCCTCGTCACATGTTGACAATAGATGTCACAAAACTAATTTGTTCAGACTAATTTGATTTATTACACCTTTTTGGTATTTACAGGGGGAACAAAACATCCCTAAGTCAGTTATCTTAAGGAACTCAATCTTTTAACCTTTGCTTTCTTGGAGTTTTCTATTCACTTCTCATAGCATTTTCTGTCTCCTGAACTGGGTCCTTTATTAGAGATCCTGTGTCAACTTTAAGTTGTAAAATGCTGCAAACCCACCAGTTTCAGGAGAATTGCTTGCTATTTTCACTGGTCAATAGAGATGAAAAGTGAGTATGAAGAAAAAGTCCCATTTACACTTCAGATCCTTACACCACCTGTTCTTATCTTGGTATGTACAAGGCACTACAGGGTTAAGGCTGTGTTACCATGGTAGAAAGAAAGAAGGAGGCCTCAAGGTGCACAGGATTTATTCCTCCTTCAAAACATAGTCCTTTGCCTCAAGTGACCTATTACTCTTACAACTGAGCCCAGTTTTGAAACAGATAAAATGCTTACAAGTAATTTTTTCTCCTAAAAAGGACCATTTGGAATGTATATGTTGGATAGCATCCTGTGCACAGAGTGAGTAATGGGAAAGGTTTCATAGAGGTGTTTGGGCTTGTAAGAAGACAGCACAGAACAGACAGGCCTTGTACCTGGACAAGATCTTAGCCCTCTGCCTCATTCAGCCACTGCTTTAACAGAAAAGGAAACCACTTCTTCCCTCTCCCCTATACCCATAACTTTCTGGACTAGGAGCTGCCACTTTCTGTGCATCTCCTACAAGCAAGGGTCTGATCTCACTTAGGGCTTCTCAATGATGATCAAAAATATAATGATAAGGATGGTAATAATAATGGTAATGGTAAGAGACAAGAAAAAGTCATTCAGAACTCTGTTGTGAACATCTCAAAGTCAAGAGCAATCTCCAGATTTAAAAACAAATCACCCTTTATGGAGGGAAAATTAATCCATGTGAATAACTAAGTTATGTCAGTGTCTCGATACAAAATCTGCATAAATATTTGACTGGTAATAGTGTTCATTCATGTGATACTTCATGCTCCTCAGTTTCCCTTTGTCAGGCTCATCCTTATGTAAGCTTTCAGGCACCCTGAGATGGTGCATTACAGAGTTAGCAGAAGTGTGCATGCCACAACTTGAGCAGTGGATGGGAAAAGGTTGCCTAGAATTGCCTCCTAATTTCGTTTCCTCTCCCCACCAAGGGGTAATTGCTAAACCACCAACAGCTAAATAGATCCATCAACAGATGCCAAGGCTGCTGCTAGGCTTCGGTCATGTCTTTCCCAGTAGGGGCCACTACAGAGCATCAAATAGCAAGGAAGACTGGGAAGAGAAAATTGAGTACAGCATAACAGAAGGAACCAGGTAAATATGAAAAATGCTTCACTGGAAGATTAATCCTTCCTGTAGTCCATCGTTAAAGTAATAAAAGGTTTATGATTCATTTCTTACATTATAATGGAGGAGGCAATTAGTAATTACTGGATTTATAGTATTTGTTGTGTTAACTCAGCCAATAAAATACACAGCAAAACTGTTTTTCTGAAGCACATTCATTGCAAAGTAATGTTCTTGAAGCATTAAAAATGCAATCTAGTGCACTGCACTTCATGTATTATTACAGAAAGAAGGATGGTTCTCCAATGTACACTGAGGTATTAAGAACTCAAATATTTTCATTTTTTTCCTATGCAATTTTTTTCCCCAAAGGAAGTTTAAACAATCTAAGTAATCTCCAGTAATAAGATTTAGCACAAAACCATACATGTGCTTAATGTCTATTGTTAAAAAACTAAGCACCCTTTCTGAAACTTCCACATCTTTCCTCTTAATGCGCAATCAAGTTTGTATCTTTCCTTCACATGGGAAAATGGTCAGACTCACACGATCTTCACTGGCTACTGGAATTTCCTTTGTATCTGCCCTAATAATACTTTTTGTTTCCATTAAAGTATTTCATTAAAGTAGTATTTTTTTCTGGTAGTATTTTTGTCCTGCTGTGAACTGGAATTCCATTATTATACATTGATCAGTTATATGGAAAGATTTACATTCTGGAGGTGCTACAAAGTAAATTTTATATTAAAACATCTTTTAATATATAGCAAAAGTTTAAACTGAATGAACAAAAATGAAAGTATTATTTCTGTTACATTCTTGTCTCTCACCTGCATGTGCCTTGGAGCTCAAGATCTTGGAAAGTGATTGCTTTATAATGTATCCATGTTCAGTTATTGGGCTTCTATCCATGAGCTAAATTAAACATGTAGAATAATAGAAAACACATTAACTTCCATCCAAAAAACACAATCATCTTTCACTTCAGCCAAAGAAAAGTATACAATAAACCCTACTCATCTAGAGGAACCCTACAGCCAGGGAGGGCAAAGGGAATGGAAAGGGATGAAGTTTGAGGAAACCCCTCCAACTTATGCAAGGCATTTTTCTAAATAATGACTATACCCTTATAGTCATGAAATTCAGGATTGCCCATTCTCCTGCTAATACATTTTCCTATACATTCCTTAAATGTTTTCTTTTTCAAAAATAGGATTTCTTTCCCTCCACTGAAAAAAGCCTAGCCACAGAATCCTTGATCATCAAGGCAGGAGCAGCCCTGTAATGCAATTTCCTTCTAAAAGTTCTTAAAACTGAATTCAGAGTTAAACTGTCATGCGTAGCACTCCTCAGGGGTTCCTGGAAAACCATTTCCCCATCTGAGTATGTAACTCTGTGAAACCAAAAAGGGAAGCAGTCAATCTTGTCAGCTGTTTCTAGTCAAAGTTTTTTGACAGACAAGTTATAATTCTTAGAAATAAATTTCTGCTATGGAATTAAGTTCACTAGAGTGAAAGCTATTGGAAAATTCAAAATTGTCAAAAATATTGAAATAAAATATCTTTATTCACCTGAACATTTCTTAACTCCTGTGTTTCCAGAATTTTCATCAGTAGTACTGATTTTCAGATTCTATGTGAGGAAAAGCAAACTGTAATCTGAACTTTATGGGGAACACAATAAAAGCTTACATCCTCTAACACTAGTGACAGATCTACTGCAAATGTATTTTTTGCTACATTGGCGAAAATCTTATATAATCTACATGCAAAAAACCCTAAACAATAATATGTTATCTAGCATACTCTTTATCACTGCTTCCTTAATATGGTTTCAAACCCAAAGAAGAATCTGTGTGCCTTAAAGCTTGTTTTTTAACCAACCCTATCAGTAGATCTAATAAAAGATAATGACTCTACAAACCTTCTCTTTAAAAACATTTCACACAGTCTAGCTAGAGACACAGAGGGGAAAATTAAGTTCACAAGCCTTGCTTGTGAAGTCCCATCGAAGGGCCGATGAATTTGTCTGGATGCAATATGTAATAAACAACCCTGTGAAAAAAAAAGGCAGAAGCTTGCACAGCATCTGCTTTGCAAACTTAAATAACTTGGCCATTTAAGTTGTTTTGTTTGGTCTGTTACATATGGCAAAATGATCCAATTGATGCACTCAGTACCATCAGTATTTCATTTTAAAAAACTAATCTGTTCTCTTCCCTTCCCCTCCCCATGCTGATGGAGGATCAGTTTAATATCTGGATTGCTGGCAGTGCACTTGAGTGCTGGTGAGTCAGATAGATGGGAATGCTCCCTCTGAGTCAGTGTGGAGCCAGCCTCCCAGCATGGTGCTTGGGGACACTCTGGTGCTTGAGCTGCAATCATTTAGATCAGAGAAAAGCCCTGAACAGTTGCGGTCACTTGAAATCAGATGGAAAAAGCAGAGATATTACGCCAGTATCCTCAGCAAACTCCAAAGAAGACAATAATTGCATGAGGACAGATCTGCTCACACTCTGCCAAGAACCTTGATGAGATAGTCTTCTTTGTCTTCTGCCATTAAATAGTCAAGCTCATTATTTTTATCTTTGAAAAAGTTGCTATATTATACACAAGAAGTGGTTGCATTTCAGTGCTGCACAAAGTGATTATGTGACATGTAAGCTATATGTTTGCACATGAGAAGGAATAAATCAGTTCTAGATGTGCTTTTGCATAGACTTCAATGGAGTTTAGAGTCATCCTAGACTTTTTAAATGATCTATAATTCATCTGGGAGAAAACAAAAGGAATTTAATCGCAAATTAATTATTTTAGAAAAAAAAATTCTGCACTACCAGCTCTTCCCCTGGCCTGTAAGCTCTTTGCAGGCAGTGCCCAGATTCTCATTTTGTGTTCCACCAGTGCATGGCACAGTCAGCTCCTCTGTGTTTTTGAATGATGTATCTTAACAAACCTATCACAACAGCGATAACCCCAATGACAATGATGTCCATGATAATAAATTCAACATTTTCCAGTGAATAACACATATAATTAATACACTCCATTTCTGTTTATTATTCAAGTATTTTTAGTTTCCCTTAACAAAAGTTCATGTCACTGACAATAGAGCCAATTAAATACACAAAAATGAACATCTGCAAAATTTCAAGCTACCAAGAAAGTGCTAATACTTTCCTGCTTCAAGAAAGAAAGAGAACAGACTGACAGGGAAGTTTTTCTCTTTTATTTTTTATCCTGAAACATTACAACTCTTTTACCCACCATCCCCCTCATTCACATAACTGCATAGTTAGGTGGCAATTTACTAGGGAAACATCATGTGCACAGAAAACCATCTGAGAAACAAACTAATTTCAGTGAAAGGGAGAATAACACTAACATTTCAAAGTGATCTGAGTTGCCCAGGTCAGAGAAAAAAGATTATGGCATTCACAGTAAAACAATAAACATTTCCTTTTGCACTGTTTCAAAATGGAAAAGCATGTTTCCTGATATGTGAAGTGCAAATGAAACTCCCAATAAAATACATGTTGAGATCCTGTCCTGAGAAATCAAGTGGCAGGATAGACCTCAGTGCAAAATTAAAAGGACTGAGTTCTCCACCTACCAACTTCAGCAGCGCTGCTAGGCACCATAATAATTAATTGAGCCTTGATATTTCATCAGCCGTTGATTACAGAGTGGAGCTAAGTGGAACATTTCACACAGAAAGTGAGGCAATGTTTCAACAAAGTCAGGGGGAAAAAATCACTTTTCACACAGCATTTTTTTGTGAATTTTGACATTTGATTTCTCTTAGCTGAATGAAGAATAGAGTGAGAGAAGGTGAGCATGCCAGAGTGAGAGGGCGAGACAAGGCTCAGGCAGTTCACATGTTTGATAGCTGAAGAGATGGGAGCAGATCCTCCATTTTACTAAAATTTTGTTGCATGCAAAGGAAAGACCTTTTAGTGCTGACAACCAGCACTCGCAGATGTTTTGACCAGACTCAAGACACTGGCTCCCAGCCCAGAGCAGTAGGAAGACTGTTCCACATCTCTCAGGTTGGTTGAGGCCCCCCAGTGAAATGTTGAACAGCTGAGCATAGGTGAAACAGACCCTGAAATCTTGCCCTTGACATCCAGTGAGTTGTTTTGGAGAGAAAGCCTTGCCCTAGGGCAGCTGCACCAGGACGTGGTGCCAAGCTGTCTCTGCTATGGGCATGTGTGTGGCAGCCCAGGAGCCAGTGGAGAGCTGGTTCATAAAGGGAGTTGAGAAATAAGTGTTCATTTTTATGACTGCCAACCTTCACCTCAGCACTGTTCAAATCCCTCAGCATCTCATGACTTTCCAGGAGCAAACCCTCTTCTGGTTGAAGAGTTTTGACACTGATTTTAGTGTAAGATTTAAACAGTTTTGGAGGGTATTGCATGAAGGGGGTTTTTGTCCAGACACTCTATTTAGGAAATCTCTCTGTTCCTCAAGAGCATAATCCTTTGTGGGTATGTGTGGAGGTGTTGGGTATGTGTGTGTGTGTTGGAATTTCAGAGAATCACAGAATATTCTGAGTTGGAAGGGAACCACAAGCATCATTAAGTCCAATTCTAAGTGAATGGCCCATTCAGGGGTCAAGCCCTAGGCTCTAACCAACTTTGTTTAAATCTGTTTAAGTATCAGGGGAAAAACCAAACATCCATGTTTTAGCTATTTTTATTAGTGTAAATTCTGTATGTACAAATGCAGTGAAATGTATTACCCTCATATAGCAAACTTTTTATTCAACAACATGATGTAAACAGCTATTTTTGTTCTTTTTGCTAGGACTAGCAGTGCTTTGGATGAAAGAAGATGGGGGGGGAGGAAATACTGGCATGTGTGAAATGTAGGAGAGGAAATGTAAGAAGAGAGAAATCAGAACATGACACATAATAGAGCTACAGAAAGAGCAGCTGATAAAAAAAAAGATAAGCATTGGAGAGGAAATTAAAAGACAAGAAGTTATCCACTTGGAATTGATCAAGAAACAAGAGCATGTATGCCTGTAGTAACATCTCCATCTCCCATTGGCAGTTCCTCCAAGATCCAGGGTGTTTCCTGAGTCCTGGCTGACATCCAGCTTGGGTAATTATATTCTGCTTACATAAAATTCCCCTTGCAGTTTCAATTGGACACCACTTTGCATCCCAAACTGTTCTGCAGTGTGGTTATGCCTGCTTCACAGCAGAGATGGCTGCATTTCAGCAGGGAGCAAAGTTATCTTTTTATATAGTTCATATACTCTGTTATAAAGCACCTGGGACCCTTCTGCATCAAACATGCTGTACACATTACGTTATCAGTAATATTCAAGTTATTAGGAGAAATAGTATACAGTCATCATTTATCTACTGAGACAATAAATTCTCTGTTAAGTAGGGTCTAAGCTAAATCACAGTGCCATAGTAGTGCTCAGATGGAATTGAATGGCACAGTTATAAAAGTAATTGAACAAGCCAGTATGGCTACAGCTGGGGAAAGTAAATCAAAGGCCTAGATCCTCAGCTTAAGTAAAATAGATTCATAGAAGCTCAGCTATTTACACCAGTGAGGAATTTGCCTCAAAGAAACAGGCTGGCAAAGAGAGACTGACCATCCCAAAGTTTCAATGCTTCTCCATCCAGCAGGAGCAAGCAGGCAAGTGCTGATGAACTGCGTTCAAGCAGTAGTTGCAGAATTCGGGGAGGTTCTGAGGCCAAAAATTTAGAGAAAGGGGAAAAATGCACACACACACACAAACAAACAAACACAAGAAAAGAGCCAGTGAAAGAGAAAACAGAGATTCAGAATGTAATGGGATTGCAAAGTGATCCACAACAGTCAGCTGACACAGGTGAAGAAGCCAGAAGAGGGAATTTGTGCTGTTGCCCAGTAGCATGAAAAGAAATGTGACTGCTTATTACTTTGGTTTTTTGTTGTGTTTGTTTTTGGGTTTTTTATGTTTAGATCAAAAGGGCATTAAGTAATTCAATCCATGTGTTTACACAGAGAACAGTATTAGCATGGGGATGCATGGAAGCCACATGGGAATATCTGCTAAATGAGACTACACTGAAAACAGCCATTCAGCACTCTTGCAAAACCCACTGCATGGAGAGTTGACCACTGCATAATTCAGCTAAGTGAAAGACAAAGCCATTGAGTGCAGCAGCTTGTGAGGCACAGACAAGTTTGCTGTGCAACTGGTCTAACCTGTTGCTTTTACAATCAATTCCATATCCAGAGTTAGGAGATGGAGCATGATAGATTCCACAATGAAGAGTTTGACAGAAAAAGGTAATCAATTAGTGTGAAAGGTAATCAATGTAGAAAAACCAGATCATTCAGCTTCCAGAATTTCAGAGAAGTGTATTTTAAATACATTTAAAAAAGAGTTTAAATTGATTTGTGGTAAATTGGTTTCTTTTCTTGACCATGCTTTTGGGCTATGGAAGAGCCACTGAGCCACTGGCACTCCATTTACTGTCTTATTGTAAATTGTAATACGAAAAGGACTGTATTATGAGAGACTGGCATTTTTCAGAGCATGATTTTTCTGCTGAAGAAAGGTCATTTGGACCTGCAAGGTAGACATAGGAGAGGAACCAAAACCCTTGCATCCTTAGTGAAGTTAGAGATAAGGAAGTTTTGAGGCACAGAATCACCAGCCATTCAAGGTAGGTCATTGCCCTGCCCTGCTCTGCATTGGAGCATCCTCACCTTGAATATTGTCTCCCCAGGCTCTCCAGGGCAGTGGCCACAGCCTAACAGAATTCAAGAAGCATTTGGACAACACTTTCAGTCTCATGGTGTAAGTCTTGGAGTGTCCTATCTAGGCACAGGACTTTGATGATCCTATGAGTCCCTTCCAATTCAGCATATTCTATGATTCTGTGAGGCTCTGTGGAATACATTATTATAGACACTGTTTCAAAAACCTTGTCAAGGTGCAGATAAAAATGCTATTTTGTGCCAGTATTTGGCATGTGCTAAAGGAGAAGGAAGGTCAGTAAAGAAGGTGATGAGTTTAGCTCCTACTGTTTTTTAAATGACTAGCCAGGCCTGCTAAAAACTTCAGAATATACCAAGATTATAAACAAATCAGTTGAAATAGATTCTAACAATTAAAATCAGATCCTGGGGAACATGATGAATACAGACAAAGAATGATAGATTTAAATAGGAAATAAATAATGCTACATAATATAATTTCTTTCAAAATAGGAGAAACTTTAAAGTACAACAACAGCAGCTAAATTCATAATTGAAAAAAAAAGATATTTTCAGAAACACCTAAAGATAATAGGGAAAAAAGCTTAAGAAAATGGGTCAAGGAATATGTTTATTATTATTTTGTACATACTGTGAAGTATTTTGTTGAATTACAGAACCACATATCTGAAAATCTTACTGAAGCATCAGAGACAAGACTTAATTCTTTATTGTGGGCCTGCTAATGCTCTTCAGAATTAAGCTAAATTACTGTGTCTTTCAAGACTCATATTTTTGACAAATGTCTAAGACTTTTTGATCTTCACCATGTATTTCACACTGATTCACAAGCTAACTTTTCAAAAAATTAGCTTTTGATTTTGTGCCTTGCATTTTGTCAACTGGATTCTTGCGAGCTTTGGGTTAGCAACTTTAAGCCTCTGCTTCACAGAGGCTAATTAAATTAAATCAACTGACTGAAAAGGCAGCCTCTCAGGTCTGCAGTAGAACAGGAACCAATCCCAGAGGGATGAGGAAGGGTAAAGCAGCAGCATGCAAGCTCTTCCCGTTCCCCCTTCCTCTTTGTGGAAGCTGTCCTAGGCACTGTCCAGGAGGCTGTCAGCTGAAACTGGCGGCTGCCATCAGCTAACACTGGCCACATGAAAATGAGCCAAAAAGACAACAGAAGGAGAATGGAAGTGCCAATGTCCTCAAAATTCTGGCTCTGAAAGGAAATAAAATCTCCTTTATCTACCTCACTAATTTGTTTGATTAAGGGGATGTGACTTATCCCCATACGTTGGGGACTGGTGAGAAAGCTGCTGGGAGATGGCTTTTGAAATCATGTGTGCCATTGATTGCAGCTCCCAGTCTGTGGGCAGCAACTACTGAATTATCCCCTGATTAGTAGGATGGCCTCACTATAGGGAAGTCTGTGAAGCTGGGAAAGCTTAGGGTAATTTCTACTCACATGTGCCACAAGGTTGCAATCAGCAGATATAATTTGGGGTCATAGTAGTTATCATGTCAGGTACAGGTGGAAGTTTAGAAAACTCACCTTCACAGGACTATTTTTTCATACTGCAATACGAGACCACAGGTTAAAGGTTTAAGTGTCCAAGTCAGCATTCACAATTGGAACTGGAATTATTTTGCTGTATGCATAAATACGGCAGTAACCTTTCCTCTTTGAATGTGATGTAGTTTTGTGTTAAGTGGCTGAAAACCTAGATGCATTGAGCTCAAAGAAGGAGATAGGTCTGCAGGGAGAAGTAATGTGTGTTAATGAACTGGTTATTAACATAAAGAGAGGGGGGCATTTCAAAAAACAAAAGTGCTTTCAAGCACACAAGCTCTTCTTCAGGACTAAATTTCATGTTCTTACACTCCTTAAACTCAATGGGAGCTTTAACATGAGCTCATTCATCTCTCACATTTAAATTGCAAATAGAGAGGATATAAGATCCATCCTAAAGGAAATGAAATTACCTACCATTAAAGAAATGATGGGGTTGTTCTAAATAAAGCCTCGAGTGCTGGAGCATCTTGACCCAAAGTGGGTGTAGAGTTCAGAGAAGGCAAGTCAGAACACTTTTTAGCATTGGTTTACCCACCTGTTAAACGGGTCTGACAGACAACCTCAGGAAAACAGAGAGAATTAATTAACATATCTGATGTTCTCTGAGATTCAAGAGAAGAGAAAAAAATACAGTGCAAAATACTAGTCTTATTTTTGTCATTTTGGTGATCCATCATCCCACAGCTCTGTGGGGACAGGAACTACTGTCTGATTCAGCAGGCAAACATATGCAAAAGCCACCGAGATTTCCCTTTGTTGTGGGATGTCAAATGTGTTTTTATTTTTATTTAATTATTGGCCTTTATTGGGAGTGAGTTCCGATTCTGAGTGCTTTCATGGGACATCATATGATGAGGTGGTACCAGGGGAAGTGCTGCAAAGTAGGTCAGGTACCACAAATGTAACCAGACAAGTCACTCAGGGGAAGTTCAGCTGTTTCAAATAAGTCAGAGACTACAGCCTGGAAGACTGTGATTAAAGCTTAGAAGCCTTTACTGGAGCCACAGCATGATAGGCCTGAATCACTCCAGCAGCCAGATAAAGTTGTCCTATTATCAGTTTTCAGCCATCATGGTAAAATTCTGATCCTGCCAACCTTACTCACATCAGGGACTATCCTTTGCCTGGCAAGGAGACCCATTTGCTGTGTTCACACATCATAATTGAGGTCTGAGCCTAGAATAAATAAAGGCATATGAAAGACACTCAGTGCTGTCTACATTAGATAAACTTTGCCTAGGCATTTGAATTTTTATCCAAACTGAGCTTGTTCATTGAATCTTTTGTGATTCTTACACAGGTAGCACTTAAAATATTGTCAACCACCTTACGTAATTAAATGAGTGTTAGTAATTAAATAGCCTCAATATGTGTTGAATTTGAGCTAACTTCCCTTATTCACAAAGGAAAAATAAATCTGGAATAGATACTTTGATATTTTTTAACTAAAACCGAATTTTCAAGAGCTACCTCATACACACCCGTTCACATCTGCCTAATTTCACAGTCAGTTAAAAGAATAAATTCCCAATCCAGCCTTTTTAATCTATGTAATCATTGTTCCTCTTTAGCAGCAAAATTTCTTAAAAGTGGTAGTGTTTGGTGTTACACTAGTCAGAAAAGGCCTACATTTCATCAGTTTCCTTACCTTACTGCTGATCTTTGCTAGCTTCAGGTTTTGCCTGTGCTCATGTTTTTATAATATATTTTCTTTGCCTTGGAATGGAAAATAGAAGTCTGGGTTTGAGTTTTTGTTTTTTGGGTTTTTTTTTTTTTTGAATGATTGGTTGGGGATTTTTTCACTTAATATAGATTTTGATTTAGATATCAAGTTGGTCCTAATGCTGATTTTTGACATAATTAATTGTACCAGCAGTACCCTATCCTGCAGTGCTTTCCCCTTGACATCCCAGGCTGTTACATGTTCCTGGGCAGGCAAGCCTTACAAGGATGCTGTTTCACAGCTCTTGTTTAGTGTTTAGATCTTTAATATTTAGATCTTTAAAGTGTTTTGTGTCTACTTCTAGCAGGCTTTGCGCCAGTTCCCCAACAATGTAGCTGAATCAGTGACTTGGAGCCAATTCCGTGATAGTGGGTCCAGCAGTCTGCTCTGGGTATGTATCTTGTGAGTCCTGCAGCCTGCATGCCTCTTTGCCAAACAATGATATAATCAATAAGCTGCCAGCTCTTGGATCAAGGATGTATCCAAGATATTTTAGGCTTATCCATTTACCGAATAATTGTGTTTGCAATAACTAGCTCGTGTTCAGCACATTTGGTTATTAGAAGAAAGTTGATTGCTGCTGACTCTTTCAGTGCCAGTGCAGCCAGAAAAGCTCAACTTTTTCATGTCTCCACTAAGCTTAGAAAAGTTACCTTTGAGTGTTTTCCTATTTTTGGTGTCATGTAATGACATGTAGCTAATTCACATTGCTGTCTCCTCCAGCAGGGTTAGCGTAAAGACTTTAAAGATCTTGGCAGTATGCCTCCAATTTCCTCTTCTCCCCCTTACACAATTACAGAGCTCTAAATGATAGTCCCTAAATTCTCAGTCAGCTCCTGAAGCCACCCAGCGAGACAGCAGGATGTGGAGCAATTCCCAAGCAGGGATGAGCACTGAGTGCTGTGCTCCCTGAGTCCCCTCTCCCTGCAGCCGACAGCAAATCGGTATAACCCACCTGGCAGGTAAGGGTTCTCTTTCTTATGCAAACTGGTGTTTTTATAGGCTTTTCACTCTCCAGACAAAGAAATAACCTATAAGCACTTCGGAAAGCTAAAACCAAAGAATTCTAGCCATTCTGGAACAGTCCTGCTTCAGTGATTTCTTTGAATGCAAGTGTAATAACTGCCCAAAACACAACAAAAAATGTTAGTATATTTTCATGGTCATTCTTTTGGAAATTTTGCACTTCCAAGGAGATCCCAGGATGCAACAACTTTATAGCATGAGTTGGTCCCATGTTGATTTTCAGTCCACAAATTCAATGGGACCCCTTTGAGAAATTCTAGCAAAATTTTCTTTAGAAATCTTGTTTCAAATAGATAGTTCCACTCATGCACTTGGTAGGTAAGCGTAAATAGGTTGCAAAGGAAGCTGCATGGATTGCGTTTTTAAAATGTTTGTCTAGAAGGACTTTAGTCTTGAAATTTGAGGAGGACATATAAAAAAATCACGCTGAATATGCTGCAACAACAACAACAAAATTATCTATTTCAGAGCAGTAGACATTCATTGTGAAAGGGTGATGAGAGCAGAAGCAAATATCCATGGATCAACAACTGAGTTTCAGTCTGTATCCAGGGATGTGCTCCTTTATATAGCACTTAACACAAGCTCCCAGGAAACCAGAGGGAGAACACTGAGCATATCACAGATGTAAGGGTTTTCAGTGGCACTGGTCATGGTTTAAAGAAGATGCAGATGCCTTTCAGTCCACAGCCAAAGGGAACCACGTACCCTCTTTCCTGGAAACAGATAAGGTGCTGGGATAGTAGCAGCTTACTATGCAGAAGCAAATACAGGAAAGGATTAAAAAAAAAATTAAAAAAAAGACAAATAAAGGCAGTTTAAAACAAGTGGTAACATCACTTTTAACTTCTTTTTTTTTTTTTTTGTACTGACAGTTTTAAAAATCACTTAAAATCCACATAAAAGTACAGTATGTGGGATTCAAATAAACACAAGTGGCCTACTAATGCACTAACGTGTGTGTAATTATTTTAAAATCTGGTTGCACAACAATGAACTCTGCTTTTCATCTTAATCTCATGGAGGAGAAGAGATTTCTGTGGTCTTGGTAAAATGCAATCCACGCCAGGCTTGGACTAGTCTGGCCACCCAGGTTTGCCTTTTCATATATCTGATAGATGTGTTTTGACAAGTTATATTAAGTACAAAGCAGGCCACCAGAGCAGCATGTGGAGTTGATATAGACAGAGACAGAAAGGCAAATAACAGTATGAACACACTTTTGTAGGCAGTATTTGCCATAACCAAGTATCCCCCCCATACATCATATTACCACACTTCATGAAGGAAAAAAATTCAACATAAGAAACAGGGTTTAAAGGCTTTCAAAAAGCAATATTTTATGCAGGATTTGCAGTCTTTGCATCTCCCTTATCGGTGTCAGGTTTGTTATATTTTTTATATTTTTTTCAGGTCTGAATTGTTACCCTTGGTGTACCTTTCATTTTACAGTGGTTCGGTTAAGGGGAATGTCAGAGGCTCCATTCCCACTCCATCCTTCACTTTCTATTAATACCAGTGTATGTTTCATTTAGTCACTCCTCTGAAAACTGGTGCAGAAACTTCATAAGGGGAAAAAAATGCTGGCACATGCACACCTGAATTGATTGCCCTTTTCTTTCACAACCATCTTGAGTACATCACCGTCATCCTCCAGAGTGCTCCTAAACAAGTTTTGGCAAAGGCAAAAACAAACACTATTTTAGAACATCTTTGGATGCACTTCCAAAGTGCAAAACTAATTAATCAGTAGTCTCTGAGAGACTCAGCTAAATGTGGCTGCTTCTTTGACACTGATCTCAGCTTTGATGTGAATATAGAAAGCATGTGAGCAAACCCCCTAAAAGAGGTAATGGGTTTCAATTATTTATTTGTTTGGAAGACAGGGGAGTAGAAGGTTAGCAATAAGTACACAGCTAATCCTGCTTAGGCCCTCCTGACCACGAGGGTGTTTAACTCCCTGCCTCCTGACACTGTGTCTGCACAGGATGCAGTACGATGCCTTTCTTGGGCTGTCATTGTGCCAAGTTCCTTACAAAGCAGGATATACTTAAAGGACATGTATACTGTCAAGCCACATATAAAGACTGTAATTTTTAATTATTCATTAGCAACACTAGAGAGCTGCTAGCTCAACATATAGGCCCTTCCCCTTGCTTCGTTTAACTGTCATTGGTTTTCAAGCCAAGAGTGTGTATTCTGAGCATTAGCTAGTCATTAGCATCGTATTCTCCAGACACAATATAATCATCCTAATAATTGATTGTAGAGAAGGTACTCACTTGTATCCCATACAATTCTCAGCCATGAACTTTGTCCTCTGCAGTTTATTATGCACAGAGAAACATCTTGATGTTATAATCTATCTTCCTCACAAATTTACATCAAAGGGCAGCAAGCTACATATTGCTCCTTCAAAACATAGCACTTGTATGATGCTGTAAAAGCACCTGCTTTTTCTGAAAAACATGTTATTAGCAAATGTGAAATTAAAATAAAATGCACTAAGTGAAAGCCTTCTTCATAGAGATTATGAATGTATGGAGGAAGAAAGTACACACAGGATTTTTCTTTGGAAATAAAACCTATTAAAATAAAGTAGAGTGACTTTTGTGTCACAAACACAGGGACTATATTGATACTAGACTGATTAAGAGAAACTGCCTGTAGAAGTAAGAGTAATCTGCAATACTTATGTGATATATACCTTGGGAAAAATGCTTGCTTTCCTTGTTGACTGGATCAATTTAAAATAATTTCATGTTCTTAAATCATTTATAAGTTCTACTGTTTTTCTCTCCCCCTACACAGACCTGTCTAATGCAATATATAGACAGTGAAACTTGGAAGTTTTCAAGATGTCTATTTATAAAAGTTTTAAATCTGATTTGCCACAAAAATTCTCTAAGCCTAAATATAGTCCTCAAAAGGTGCAAATGAAAAGGGACAAAAAGAAATCACTGAAATATTTATAAAGACGAGGAGAAAAAACTCTGTGGTAAACAGTAGCTAATTGTAAACCCATTTTCATACTCTCCTGCCTCCAGCTCAAAACCAATATGATAAATGACCTCTGGAAGATAAAATAGCAATCTTTAGTATTTACTTGATAGATTAGATTCATATACAGAACTTTTATTACAACAGTCATTAGGCACTTATTTATGTACAATGAATAAGTATCTTAAAAATCTGGGAAGCTTACTCATCTGTACCATACAGATACATTTTTTCACCATCTTTAAGTAAGAAAAGGGATTGCAGGAATGTTAGACTGAAAAGATCTCAAAGAGGAGAACCATCTTCTTAGAAATTTATCCAGGTCTTATCACAAGAAGATGTAAATGCTATGAAAATTTTCAGAAAACAATGAGGTGACATGATGTCTGCAAGCAGAATGAAGAGGATTTAATAAGTCACTGTTGCCACTTCAGTATAATTCTGAAACCAGGATCTCAGTGTGATGGACACCGAAGAATGAAAGATGGGAATAGTCCCAGTTTAGCCAGGATAAACGATTTTCCTATAAAATAGGAGACAAGTCAGGAAAATTGGTAATATTTTCTCTGACAGAATGGAAGGAAATTTGAAATACTGATATCATCAAAAGTGTTCATTTACTACGTGTCTCAAATTACATCCTTAACTGGTTACTCAAAGATCATTCCAGCTTTTGCACATACATAAACCCTTAATAAGTTTATAAGCTATATAATTTCTGACTTAATCACCAGACACTCTTAACACAAAAAGCATTGTTTTCTCCTGGGGACATCCAGCAGTAGCAGTTATTTTTTGAAGTTATCATTCAAACCAGATGCCATTCAAACAAACCTATTCATAACTATTTAAAATCTATTTTTCCAATAGTAATGACTAGATTTTTTTTACTTTGTTCTTGCAGAAGGATAAATGCTTTAAAAGAGAAGTGGAAAGGCTAGTAGACTCAATGAGTTGTAATATTCTTTTTTACTGTAGTTTTCATGGTTGAGGGTGCATACGTCTTCCTATTAATAAAATATATACAAAAAATGTATTAAATAAATCAATGTTTTGCAGATAAAGTCACACTGTGCCTACTATGGCATTAATTTGCAGCATGGATCTGAAAACATCAGGGTTAGTATTCTGTCTGAGGAATTCCAAATTATCTTGTATTCTTCTCCTCTTAGTAAACTTTTGGAAATGTGCTCAACTGACATTGTACAAGAGCCTGGTCTCCATCTCTATTTCATTAGCTCTTGCTTAGATAGATGGAATCTTTGACAGTTCTTTAGCCCTTGGTCACTGAAGACACCTGTAAGACAGTCAATTCTCTAGACCTGATGATAGAACTAACTTCTACACTTTCTATACCCTTAGAGTCTCATCTCTCCTGTGGGACTTTCATATTAGAAAGTACATTTCCAAATTCCATTTCAAGGAGCTGTTTCAATTCTTTTTCAGTGAACAACTTGTCAGCTCTACCAATTTACTGATCCATGTTTCTCATGCAAACCTAGAAAATGCATACAGCGCATTATACATTCCCCTATGTGACCATGGTTGGGCTTTGTTAACTGCTAAGAAGGTTATTATTTACATCTCATGAATAAGTGCTTTATAACAATGTAAAGAAATTTGGCCTGTGTGGTCCAGCTGACAGCTGAATTCCGTTCCTTCTACTTGAGCTTGGTATGTGGAATATTTAGTAGTCTTCAGCATAAAATCTTTGCCCAGGCAAGAAATGTAAACATTTTCTTCTTCCTTACAAGAGGAAAATGTCAAGTTTTACTAAGTTGCCCATATCACATTTCTCAATATCATAAATTTTATCAAAAGTTCAGATTTTTGTTTAAATAGAAATATTCATTTATCCACAATAAATACATTTAGTAAGTGACTGTCTAGCCTAATAATCCTCTTGCTTTTTACTTTTGTCACAGTGTATAGTGTTACACAGTGTGAACAGCAATAATGGTCATGTGTTCATAAGAGTAGATTCATTTTGGCAAGTCTTGTTAGTTGACAGGTATGTAATACAATTGCCTTGCGGCTTTGAGACCAGGTTTCAAATACAGCCTTCACTGAAGTGACTGAAAATCATTCAGATCTCATAACTGTATCAAGTGACAAGTAATGTGAATTCAGTCAGTATGTGTATGGGACCTGATGTACACTAGCCAGTCAAAAGTGCTTCCCTTTATTCAGTGGACTGCTATCTCTGACCATCAGAAGACACTTAAGGCAAGGGATTAAGGCCAGCAACACATAACTATCTTTCTAAATATATTCATATCTTTCCAAGAAGACATTTATGTGCCCAGCAGCTGTTTCTGTAGCTTTTGTACTCAGTGTCCACTAAAGGAACTCAAGTCCCTCACATACACAATAAGGGCACTGTACTAATTGTCAACATTAACTGCCAAAAGCAGCAATTCTATCAACTTGATGTTGAGTCAGACATGGACTTGTCCTGATTGGGTTACTTTTTAACGCTGCTGGACACCTCTCACTGTGATGTTTTCACTGCTCACGAAAGAGTGCCAAACATTGGCATCTCATTCATGCTTGTCATTGCCATGATATCACACATTAAGCTCTAAGAGGAAACAAGATTTCACCTTATTATATCACATACAAGGAACATGTCAGCCACATGAACTCATGGTCAGAAAAGGAAAATGGAGTTTATGTCCAACAGCCAGTGATCCTGCAAGCTTTAGGTAAGATATTTAATTCCTCTTTTTGTCCCATCTTTATCCACTACAAAATAAAATTATTAAGAATAACAATATGTGTGTTAGACACTTTGAAATGTACAGCTGGTTTACAATGGTTTTATCCATGGGCACAATGTACAGCATGTGCAAGTATGTTTATTTTATTGGAAGCATCTCAGAACCCATTTTATTTCCCCAAATGTTTTCTTTTAAGGAAAAGGCATCATGCAGACGGAATGTCTTCCAGCTCAGAAGAGAAACTCATTATGTTTTCACTTCATGGCACGGTGAGTAGCATGGTGAGGCATATTGCTCCTAGTTGGAACATGGTCACACCAGTGTTGGTAGAGGATCTGAAATGCCTGGAGGGAGAGCTCTCGTTACACCAGCAAAGAAGAAGGAAGCCATAGGAAAGGAAGAAGGTGGAATTCAACTGTTCTCAGAATTTTACACTCCTCTCCTTTACTACCTTACTTTAAAACTTTCTTATTCAGAAGGTATATTCTTTTTTTTTTTGATCCAGGTCTGACCTTTGAGGTTTTCAAGCCTTTTTCAGTCCTGCCACATCTGTTTCCTTTCTATTTATTACACATATTCCTTCTTTTTTTTTCCCCACACAGTTCTCATATTTACAGATTTAATCCTTCAAGATGTTTTCTTCCCTTCTTCCACCACAACTCTCTGTGAGCTCTCTGAATCTCAAGGAAACACTTCCTGCTCTGCCCCAAGGCTTTACACTTCATTTCATAGTATCTCAGTATTTTCTGTGCTGTTTGCAGCTCCTCCCAATTAAGTATCATATGCTGATGTCAGTTACACACTGGAAGTAGCCACAACATTCAAGGGGATGCTATTTTTATTCCCCATTACCTCTCAGGCTGTCTCCTCCACAATCCCAGCTCTTCCCTGACACATTTCTCAATGAAAAAAAAATGAAATAATCTGTAAAATACATCATCTAGTGTGATTACACTTTAAGATTACTGAATTGTTGGGGTTGGTATCATTGACATGACTGTTAGTAACTTGACTGCCATATCCTTTGGACTGAATCAAGATAAACCAGATTGTCCTCAGGGAAAGTTGCACAGAAGGGAAAAACATGACTTTCAAGTAAAAATATGCTGTAGCACAGTCCCCCCCTTTCCATGCTGTGTCATTCAAGCCATAATTTAGGGAAAGCACATGAGAATTGTGTGTGTCTTCATTGCTACCTGTAAAAAGTCTGTTTTAAATTACTTCTAATAGTTCCGTGTTCTTCTCTAGAGCCTTTTCCTCTAAAAGCACTGCAGTGTTCATTACAGAAAAATCCTTTTCTCCATAAGTCAGTAATGTTAATGAATGCCTCAATGTAGTCTTGAACCTCACCAGCATAAATCAGGGGAGCCCACTGAAACCCAGTGATATTATTTACAGCAGCTTCAGATTTGGGGGTCTGGGCCAGTGTAATGATCTTGTTTCATTGAGCAAATTGCTGCAGAAGCAAACACATTAATAAGAATAATATTCATAGCAGTAGGAATAGAAACACACCGTAATTTTTAATGCTGAATTATAACTGATTAGGCAGGGAGAAAATATTAGATATTTTCTCAGGTAACCTGCATAGAAGTTCAGGTCCGTATCAAAACTATGAAAAGCACGGATCTCTAATTTGTATTATTTATAGCATCCAGAACTGAATTCTTGCTGTTGGCCTCATCTGCCTTGAAGCTTCTATATCAGGATTGTTCTGTGTAACAATTTACCCATAAAACATCCTTTATATACAAGTTTGAGAACTTCATAACTCAAAAACTACATGGTAGAGCAATTAATTTGGCTAAATGTCTTGTGAGGTGTCTGCAAAATTTCAACATACATTCAAATGTTAGAACAAATATCCTGTGACTTGTCATGGCATCTGCATTATTAAACAAATATTTGAGACAAATCTTCAATTCTGATGGTGAGTTGAATCCAGGAAAATGTAGAAAGAAAATGTAACTTGGGACATTTTCTTTGTTCTTTATCTTTTGCAGATTTTATACCTCTGACATTATAAATCAATAATAGAATAATTGTACAGATCAAGCATAGATTTATACATGAAATTTTCCCAAAGATTTAATGACAATTTTTTTAACCATTAGTACATTTCAATAACAGGCCACTTAAAAATGGCTACCACTTAAATCAAGAATCAGTTAGAAACATTAATAAAAAAGGCCTGTTAACTTCCATTAGACCCTAAATGAGCTTTTTAATCTCCATTAATCAGGCAGTTGTTAATCATTGTTTTTATCAAGATTGTAAAAAACAGGGATTTTTAATTCCTTTCAAATAAATTACAAATCAGCTTTGTTTAAAAACTACAAGCAAAACTTACCTACAATAAATGAGGAAGGGAATGGAATTCATGTGTTCAGTCACTTGGTCATGGACTGAGGTAAACACTGGTGGAAAACAGTAAGCTAATTGGTACCTAGTGTAACATCTTCATCTATGATGAAGACTCAAACCACAAAGCTATTTAAAAGGCCCTGACTGAAGACTGGGCATAGGGAATGTAGAAAATTACCCTACAGTTTTGTCAAAATATTTTTATTTTTCACAGGGGATAGCTAAAGCATTGAGAAGTAAATGGTTCCTTCCTGATTATGTCCTACTATTTCCTTCTAGAAATAATTACAGAATCAGAGGATAATAGGATGGTTTGGGTTGGAAGGGACCCTAAAATCATCAAAATCTTAATGGCTCAGTGAACTTGTCAGAGACAACTTGTACTAGCTGTCATACAGTGGCCACTGCCCACAGACCTCACAAGTGGGGGGAAGGCTGCTGAATTTTTGGCAGGTTGAGAAACTGTCCCAAACTCTTCCTTTTCTGGGAATGATGTCACCTATTCTAATCCTATTTTCTTTTTATGTGTCATTATTTATGGTTGGCATTATTTGCATGAAAAAAAATAGAAAACTGTGATGAGTATAGCAGGCAAGGAATTAAATCCTTTTTAACATTTCCTGCATTCATTTTCTGTGTCTCTGATAGAAGATCTCTATCATCCACTGTGACACTGGCAGGCTGAGAAGTACGTAGGTGGCAATGAAAATACCCTGTGGGATTTTGGGGCTTGGGCAGTGCAAATGGACATAGTACTTGTCTTTGTTAAAATTTTATGCAGAAAACCATTCAAATTTCAGTTTAATGTCCAGTCTTTTACAATACCCACTTAAGCCTGGCCTTTAAGTCTAGCCCAACCCAATTAACACCAGCAGCAGTTCAGAACACAATAACTATATAGCTCAGACGAAAATTTCCACTTTAAAAAGCAGGGGTGAACCTTCCCTCTGTGCGAAATGTTCATACACTCGTGAAAACATCAGGCATTTTCTTCTTGCTTGGCTTACAAATATCCTCCCTCTTACACACAAAAGAACGGGTACATTGCACAACAGCATCAGAGGGAGCCTGGGGGCAGCAGTGCCATGCGTTCAAGAATTACCTTGGGGCTCTTCAAGACAGGCCACTGGAGGCGGAGGTGACACAATGAATTCAGAGAGAGTGGAGGAGTGCTGGCTGAATAGATTCTTATGCATTCTCTGTATTTAGTAATACCCACATATTGGCATTGACACGAGTTTCAGAGGCAGAAGGGTTGAGATGCAACATGGCATTCATAACGAAGACTGATAGAAGCAAAATAGGAACAATACTAAATGGGACATCATTAAATATTATTATGAGATAAAGTTAAATTTACTTAGTAGAAAAAAAAGAAAAAAGTTCTCCTAAGAACTGTATTTCAAAGACTGACATTTCATTGCTTGGCACATTCCAGCAATGACTGAGAATTGAACAAAGATATTGCAGTCTAAGATCAGGGAGCAGAATATTACACTTCACTTTTTAATGCGTGAGTGAGTTTAGTGTGGGCTGAAGGTAGGAGCTGATCAAGCAAGGAGGTGCTATGCAACCTTCAGTCAAACACACTCTGTTTCATAACTGCCAGAGGCCTTCCCAGGTGCTCCTGGTCTCTCTGGCAAAGAACATGGCTGTATGCAGTTGTGTGCAGGAAGGACCATGTTATTTCTCTGGGGTGCTTACTCCAGCCAGAACAGAGGTCTCCACCTAAGAAATGAAAGCTCCTAACAGCAATAACTGGAGCCATCTAGACCATATTGTATTTTTTAGATTTTATGAGCTCATGAAAGACTTTCTGACTTTCAGCCATAGTTAAGACTTGAGGGCAAAAGGGGAGGATGTGCTAAATATAGCAAAACAGAGATTCACTCTCCTATAGGGAGTACAAAATCATTAAAATCCCTGCAAAGACTCCATGTTCTCTACAGGGTATGCAAAACAGAAGGCTTTGGAACACACATGTTGGTAGAAGTACTGCTACACAAGTGCTAAGCCACTCAGTAACTCTGAACATAGGCCTGATTTTCCACATAACACTAGAGTTAGCCAGTGCCTACATTTATTCAAATGCAGTTGATTTGAACTACAGAGATTTCCTTAAGTTTCTTCCAGTTTCTTACTGCTTGAAACTCAATCACCACCTAACACCTGAAGCTCATTCTGATCAACTCCCTCCTTCCTTTCTGGTCCTTTCCTGTTAGGCCCTGTAGTTATGAGTCCCAGGGGCAGGCAGCTGGTCTTCCAGCCATCCTATTCCTCACTGAGTTTTGAACAGCTGCTGTACCTCAAGATAGAGAGTGTATCTATGAATATAGGACTCTCAAAATATTGTTCAAGGCCACAGCTTTCCTTCCCTAAGGTATGTTGTGCTTTAGAATTGGTAGGGCCTTAACCTATTCAATCTTGATGCAGCTGTTTCACCCTTCAGTAGCCTGAAGGCTGGAAAAAACATATATCACCACTTCTTTTTGATACATCTTGTTGCTGTTATTTACCCCACCCTGGTATGTTGTGAGGCTTTGTTGTGATTGCTTGGCTTCTGCAAGCCAGGTGTTACCAAGCATATTCAACATTCCCTGTCCTATCTGAGTTATAGAGATTTAAATGCTAATTTCTTGAGTTCTGCATGAAACAAAGGTTTCCTAGCATCTGGGCAATCCTTTACCAGCAAGGTGTGAGGGTCTCTCTTCCCTTTATAACTGTCTTTCATTATTCTAATTAGAAGATTTATGCTAATGTTCAGTAGTGGGGTGACCTATCTAGTGTTCTATTGAGGACAAGTGATTGCTCAGTGGTTTGCTAACTATTCATTAATATTCAGGATTTTCCATCCTATCTCATAGAAAGATCACCAGTTTGGAATAGGAAATTGTTCAGTCTAATTTGGTAGCAGTTTTCTGTGCTCCTTTCTTCCCAGTGGTTCACTCTTTCCTTGCTCTCAGCTGCAGCTATTTGTACTTGTGCAAAGAGTGGATGGGGGCAAAATGCAGTTTGGGATGGTATGAATTCATATAGACTTTCTGCTGAGATAAACAAATGTTGCAAGCAAGTGGGCAAAAGTAAATAAAGCCTTATTCTTTCTTGGTAAAAACCCTGGGAAACTAGAACCAGGGGAGCCATACAGAGAGAGCTATTGGCCCTGGGAAAGGCTGGTATTGAGTTTTTCATCTCTATCTTCATATATCTTTTGAAAGCAATATCTGAAAATGAGGTAGTTCATTAAAAATGTCAGAAAATCAGAGTTACATGTTATGGAAACAAAATTGATGACTTTACTGCAAACCTCTGCCCTTGATGCAAAAGTGCCAAGAATATAACTACTCATATAGGTCCAGTTGAAATGTTTTCTTTTTACATTGCATTTTATTTTATACCTTACACAGCTCAGTCTTCTACAATTTATCTGAAATACACCTTTGAGTTTCCCTGTAAGTTATTGCCTTTCAGTGTGAGCTATTTGCACTGCCTGCACTACGCACACAGCTTGGGAGAAATTCCTTTTGGAATTATCCTTATTGTCCAAATAGGCAACTACAACCAAAAGCAGCATGCTTAACATAAAAAGTCCTTATTCCCAGGTTTCTGGTACCCTGGTTTTATGTAGCCAAAGGTAATGAAATAGTGCAGCCCAGCTGGCTGGTTTTGGTGATGAAGGTCTTGCACTCAGAAACTATCAACTTTTTGGTTTCCTGAGGAACAGCAGTTCCCAGAAATTTACCTGCCATGGAAGCTGCTTAAAATTTTAGATTAATTCTTTTCGCAGTGAAGAAGGAAATTTTTGAAAATTAAATCATGCATAGATTTTCATTCCATATTTTATCAAATCCAAGTAACTGTTTCTTTTATTATTTGAGACAAAATATTAAAAAATATGTTCTTCTTCCCTGTGCCTTCTGTCTTCTCTCTGACTGTCTTATGGAGGAAAAAAAGAGACAGACAAAAATAGTATTCAAAAATGGAGACTTCATTGAAAAGTCACTTTAGGAAAGAATCTTTATCCATTTGCAAAAGACCATTTTTGATATTCTGCAAAGGGAACTATGGTGACCACTTATTTTTATCCTGTGAAATAGAAGACAACTCTTTTATCTCCAGTTCCAGCACTGTACTGTACCCAAACTGTTTAGCCCACTAACAGATTCAGCAATTCACCATGAGTTATGGCTAAGGGGTTATTTTCTTTCTCACTCATCAATTATTTCCTATTTTCCTGCCAAAATAAAAAAGCCAAATTCATTCTAAAACAAAAATGTCAGATGTTCTTGCTTAGAGACTGACCTTTGACAAGCAATGTGTTTGTTCTGGAGTTTTTTTGTGAGACAAAATAAGAGAAAAGTGGTTACTTGACTAGGGCTAGTGTAAATGTCTGGTGAAGTCAGCAGTGTTTTGGCACACTTACCCTTATCTGAGCCTCCTGTGCTCTGCAAAATAAAAATACATAGCAGTATTCAAAAGCAAGAATTGACCTTCTGTGCTCAGGGTACATTGAAATTATGAGAAAAACACCCCCAGGCACCTTCCTCACCTTTCATACCTGCCCCTCTAAAACACCCTCTACTGAATGGATGGTCTCAACAGTACGCTTGCGTGCTTTGAATGGCAGAAGTACAATGTCTTATAAAGTTATAATCAGGCTAGATCTCACTAATCTGGGTTATAGCTCAACTGTGAAGGCTCTTTTGAGTAAAATCATTTCTTTATTAATGAGATTCAGCCCAATCTCGCTGATAAAAATTACTTTAAAAGATGTCCCTTTGCTGCTATTCAAATGAATGGGAGAAAACGGTGGGTGTTTTAAGAGCTGTCTTCCTGTCATATCAGGATGGATCTCATTAGTGAAGGGAATGATTTTACCAGGAAAAAGCGTCTACAATGAGAAAACATAGCCTACCACAGATGAGCAAAATTCAAGTCTAAAAAAAACCCCTTAAAAATCATCTCACTGCTGGCACTCAATAACAGGAGAAAGGACATTTCTCTCTCTTTCTCTCAAAAAAAAAAGAAAAAGTATTTTTTAAGTTGAACTGGACAGGATCTCATTAGTATAGGAACTATTTTACTTAAAAGAACTACCAGAATTATTTTACTGTTCAACCTAGATTAATCAAATCAAACATGATTGTGGGGGAAAGGAAGAAACTGACTTAAGAAATAGACATGGAGGGATTATAACCGACAGATATTTTTAAAGAAACTGTCATATGTTTGCTCAGGTAAACTTTTAAACCAGTGTATGAAATGTCAGATAGATGTGACCAAACCCAAGTGACCCACAAAAAAAGGCAAATATAAACAGTGTTTTGCCACACAGAATTTACAATAGCCTGATTATCCTCTTTGGATGATTAGCAGGAAAGGCTAAAAGCACCATATAATTTTAGCCATTCTTGAGTCTTCTTGTTATCAAAAGAAAGACAGTTTCAGCAGTCCTGGGCTGCAGTCAGTGTGGGAGTCTGTGCTTTTTCCTTCTCACCCTTTACTGGATTATGAGATTCAGCTAAAATCTTGCAATGGGGTCTCTCAATTAGCATTGCTCTGAATGCAAAAGCCAGTGTTGATAAAGAAAGATCCTATTGTGAAGGAGTGGACATGGTTATCCTCATCTCTAAAGCACTTCCAGAAAAGGAAAGGCTGGGAGGGTGCACTGCACACGTGCAGCTCAGAGTTCTATCTGGACAGGAGCAGGGATTTGGAGAAAATATCACACCCAGCTCAGAAAATTACCCAAGCCTGGAAATACCTCTTTGAACAGAAACTAAGCATAAGAGACTGTGTGTCTTTCACAGACTGTGACTGGCATTGCAGTATTAGACAAACAACAACAGTGACTGCAAAATCATAGATAGACTTGTACGGTGTCTCTGGTTTCCTATTAGAGGGGTTTTCTAATATTTTGATGCCTTTATTCTTCTCTCATAGCACTCCTTCATGAAGCAATATAGCCAGCTGCAGATACTTATCCAAGCTGCAAACACAAACCTAGACAGGAATCAGCTTTTGATTTAAATAGCCCTAAATTAATTTGAATCACTGTAAGATTACACACACCTGTGCCCATGGATCCTTTTTTTTGTGTTCTGGCCCTGGAACTTCTGCAGAGATTTCTCAATGACTCAGTGCAGCAGCAGCGCTAGAGGTATGGGAAGATCAGCATGTAAGTCTGTGTTCACCAGAACCCAACTTGTGAGATGTTTTATGATTAATTTTCTCATTATCACCACATAGCAAATATTAATGTAAAAAACACCCATGTTTTTTTTCAGTGTGCTAAAAAAAATTTCTGATCAGCAGATTACTGAGATTACTGAGCATACTTGGAATTTAGTACAAGCTAATTGCAGGAAAAAAGAAAGTGGAAAAACTAGATTTTGTGTGAGGCATGTTTTAATTTTTTTTTCCAGTCAAAGACTGTCAGATTCATTGACATATGTACAGGCTGGAATCTCAGTACACCTTAATATGTACACTACTCATAGATTTACAGTTGCAAATTAACTCAGTAACATACTTTATAATAGTTTAAGTTTTTTTTTTTTTTTTCTTTCACATGAACACACACATTCAAGCACACAAAAACACACCAGATCATACATATGTGAAAACCTATAGTGATCTTTTATTTTAGCCCACCCCAAGGTGGGCTGGACATCTATCATTCATATTTTTATATATTCTGAACATGTTAAAACAAATCTGTCCATGTCAAAAAAGCGAATGCCATGGACTTTATCTTTCCAGATGAGAAAGCTGCTCTGAGGTCTGATTGCAGCTATCTGAAATGAAAACACTGTAGGTGTATCCCACATTAAATGTTCAGCTTGAAGCTAGCAGTTAAGCATGTCACATTATTACATGCATAATAATATGATGAGCTGAAATGACAGAATGCCAGCTTCTCAACAAAAATTAAAGCAACAAACACTGATTTCTTCCAAGGATGCCAACTAGAACCCTGCATAGTGGCTTTGGGAAATGATAGTATGTGCTACGCAGGCAAAAGGACATATCAATGTGAATATATGAGAACACAGCTGGCTGGGGAATAGACCTGCTTCTCTGGTGTTCTCAAGTGCTACCAGGCCAAGCAAACTATCTGGAATACCACATCATGGTTAAGGAACACACCAAGTTTTAAATGGTGCAGCAAGTATAAAACGTAAGTAGGAATGGCAGAGTCTGTTAAAAATTATTAGTTTCAGCTCCTTTTACTGAAAGAAAGTTTAATGTACTCTTGATTGGGTCTGGATACTTGCTAAAGAACAACCAGGTATGTTTGATGCATTAAAAGATGATCTTCAGGGCAATCTTAGCACCCACTCCATCCATGGAGTTTTGGATCTGTTCAACACTTACATGTACGACCTCACAGGGTTTATCAAGTTTTAAAAAGACACAATTTAATTAGGTTAATATTTTATTTATGTTACAACTTCCCCCTAGTCATGTCTAACAGAGGTTCTGCTTACAATCTTGCCAAATACCAAAGAACAAATCAACAGAACCTAAATATACTTTTTTAAAAGATGTTATTTGGATAAAATTTGCATTTGAAAGTCTAAATTTGCATTTCTCTCTAACCCCCAAATATCAGCTTATTAAAAATAAAACTTTCCAAGAGATCTTTTGGAAGCAAAACTTTTCTTTTATTTTTAGAATGAATTAAACACTTTTACTGGTGCATATTTTATATAATTTTGCTGCAATACATCCTAATTTTAGTTATCGTAGAACTGCAAATTTTTTTTTCATCTTGAAGTAGAAATGGGACATAGTTTGTAAACAAGCAATCCCACAAAAGAAATGCATTCTTACAAAAAGCTGAAAAGAACCAAATCTAATAAAAAAGATTAGTCACCAATCAGAGGTCTTTCTACATCACATACATGAGTGTTAATTGGAGCAAAAAATTACCCCAAAAATCCACATAAATCTACTCTGGTACATAGTTGTAGTACTTAGTGCTGAGTCTCAAGAGTGAATCTCAGGTGTTCCAATCCTGTTACGCTGGCACAGGAATTTATCCTGTGGCTCCTGGATGTAATACTTTCAGGAAAAGAATTTGCTTTCCAGAAGAAGATAGAGAATATTCCAGGGCCATTGAAATCTAAGTGAAAGGAGGTAACACACATTGGCCTCTTCCATGTTGTCTATGTATCCATCAATTGTGCAAGTAGTAAGGTAGGTATTGTTATAAAATCACATATAAAATGTATTATATGATAGTTTTGGCACTTTATTGGTCAAATATAGATGAGGAAATAGTATTTTTTAGCAGTTCATTTGACTCTTACTTACAGCAACAAAGAAAAAGATATTTGATATCTTGTGTTTTTGCAACAACTAAAATACACGGTATCCAAAATTCAACAAGACCAAGTGGACAGCCCACATGTTTCTTTGCTGCTCTCAGAACAGAGCTCTTTGATATGCCAAACTTCTTTGCTCTCTGTTGTGGGCCCCTAGGTGACCAGGATCCAGTTTTCATCTCACACATCCCTGATTTAAAGCACTGAAAAACTGATATGTCTGGTTTCTGGCAAACTACGGGGAAACACAAGTTCCAACCTCAGCGATTTCCTTGGAAAACACGATGCCAAAGAGCAGTCTCTGCCAGCAGAAGCACTGCAGCTTTCAGTATTTTTTTCACTGGCACAGAAGTGTTGTCATGTAGCAGAATCCTGCACTATTCAGAAAGTTTTGTGCTGGAGTGCTCACCCTGGCTGTATTTATATCTGTGTTAGGTCATTCATAGATGTTACCCCATGAGACTACCCCAGCCTGGGCACTGTTTGTACACCAAAGCCAAGCCGCTACAGACGTGAGCACAGAGCAAAGTGACACCCTGAGGGGGAACTTACCAGCATAATACCAGACTTTTAGTCCTGGCAATATTCCTTTACTACTCCTCCTTGTGATGCTGCTGTCTCCAACTCTTCCTCCTTTTCTGTTCAAAGGACAATCATGAACAGTCACAATCTCCATGGAAGCTTCTCTGACAAGTACTTTCTAAAACATTTAATGCCCTAGAACAAGACTTTCTTTCCTTTTCCGAGGGAATGAGTTGTTGTGAACACTTTGGTAGTCTCCAACCATACCAGACAGGATATGTCAGAGCACATTTTGTCCAGAATACACTTGAAAGCAACACAGACACCAGTGCAAAACTTCCAGCATTCCCTCCTGCCCTCCTATACTAAGGGGATACCAAGAGAAAAAAGGTCTAACTGTTTGGTAAGCTGATTTCAGATCTGCTGCCAGAGGTATTATAATGAAACAAATGGGCATGGCTATTTTATCCTCTCTGGCTCATTTTTAAATTTGTGGATTCTCAGATGGGTTGCTAATTTCTGCTCTGGTTTTCAGCTTCTAGGAGCTTTCTAGATGCAGCATCAAGCACACCTCTTAGCAATAGCCTCATTTGTAATATAATCAAAGCAAGGGTAACTGCAGTCAAGTTCACACATAACGGAAATGCCTGCACCTGTTCTAAATGCAAGTGAAAAAAAATAGCTTGGTTGACAAGAAGCTACACATGACCTGGCAATGTGTGTTTGCAGCCCAGAAATCCAACTGTATCCCGGTCTGCATCCCAAGCAGCATGGCAAGCAGGACAAGGGAAGTGATTCTGTCCTTCTACTTTGCTCTGGTGAGACCACACCTGCAGTTCTGTGTCCTCAACATAGGAAGGACGTGGACCTGTGGAGAAAGTCCAGAGATCAGACAAATCCAGAGACTGGAGGGATGGAGCACCTCTCCTGTGAGGAAAAAGCTGAGAAAGTTGGGGTTGCTCGTCCTGGAGAAGAGTAGGCTCTGGGAAAACCTTATGCCACTTTGCAGGTTGCAAGAGAGCTGGACATGGACTTTTCCTGAGTGTATAGTGACAGGACAATGGGGGTTGGCTTTAAGTGAAAGAGACTAGGTTCAGACTAGGTGTAAGGAATAAATTCTTTATCATGAGGAGGATGAGGCAATGGGACAGGTTTTTTCAGAAAAGTTGTGAATGCCCCATGCCTAGGAGTGTTCAAGGCCATTTGGATGGGGCTTTGAGCAACCTGGTCTAGTGGAAGCCATTGGAATGAGATGATCTTTAAGGTCCCTTCCAACCAAAACCATTCCATGATTCTATTAACCTGACTGGGGCTGCTATGCAAATCAACAATTCCTGCCTGTGCTCAAGCAAGGCTTTCAAATCAGGACCACTTCTTCTCATTTCATTCTTTACGTATCTTAAGATATAATTTATTCTTTGTCTTGAAGAAGAATTCTCAACTGAGTCTGATATAGACTGTTCTAGCCATCTTCTTGAACTTCTGCAGGTGTTTTGCAAACCATGCTGATCTGCAGGGCTAAAAAGAGGGAAAATTCAACCACTTCTGCCCTTCTGTCTATGTAAATAAGCCAGGACATACACTTTACCTTCCTTCTCCTATACCTACTAATTTGCAATGTCTGGATCTTCCATTGAATGTCTTATGTTTTTCATATGTTTAATATTATGCACAAATAAGTTTAGTACTTACAAATTAAACTGTCACATGGAAAAGATGAAACTGTGAAAGCAAAGAAAAAAAACAAACTCAGAGCTATAAATTGTGATACTGTGATATCTCAAAGATAGTGATAAAAAGGCAACTTATTTTTCCCTTCCTCAGGATATGAGAGATATTTCTTCCAATTAAGTGTGCAGCATATGTAGCAATCCAAATTATGGAGCTGACCAGGTGATTCCTGCCCTCACTCACTCCAACATAAATCTGGTTTTGTGTCCTGAAAGGGCCTGCTGTGAGTTTATGCTAAAAAACCCCCTAAGAATAGTGTTTGAACCACTGCCATAAGAAGAAGCAAAGAACCGAACAGAACATTATTAAAATGTCAGCGTTCATTTCTGTTCTCAATAGCTATGCACAACACCCCTGCTCCTTCACAAAAAGGAGCTGGAAGGTCACTGTCATTTCTGGTCTTGAAGACATGTGTCACTCATTTCCAGCCTCTTCTGATATTTGACAGTATGGACCTGCCTGGAGCACAGCAAGAATAAAGGATGACACAGCTCACTGAGCAAAATTTCATTAACAATTTTCCTCCTACTCAAATAAGAGCTCACCCCTGACCCTAACATGTAGCGTTTGCTACAGAAGAGGCACTTGCGAGGGCTTCAGTTAATGCAACCCAGCCTTTGAAAAAGCCAGGTCTCTGTCTTGGAGGAATGCTTGAATTTATAACAATCTTTGATAAAATACTACATAATCTGTAAGAGAAGAAGTGGGCTGCTTCAGCAGAATAGGTCATGATTTTCATTGTCTAGTCTGATCTGAGTTTATTGCACAAGTGAATCTAAAAGCATGGGCTTTCAGTGAAAACCATTGCATGTCTATCAGCTGTATTTGTGTGTTCATACTCACGTCATAACTAATAGTTCACTCAAAATTTGCAGATTAGATGCTGTGTTTCATTTTGGTAAAACAGGGAACTCCATTAACAGTTGAATTACTAGCTTGTCCAGGATATTCTGTTGCACTAAAACCTGATATTTTTACTTTTACTGTAACATGACCTCCTCAAATGCTACAGTTGGTACCTGTCTTGACACATAACACAGATTTTTCTTCATGACAAACAATGTTGCTTGAGTCAAGCAGCTTCTAGATTCATCAAAATTGCTTATATTTTAAGAACTATACATGACTGTCTATATAGCCTAATGCATGATGTATTATCATAGCACAGGACATGATAATTGGTGTTTCATGGTCTTACTAAAAACACAGCATGAAGTTTCAGTTGGATAAAATCATGACACTTCTCCAAACCCATAAATATTTGATGGAAAAAAGTCTCCCGACCTTAATCCTTAATATTTCTACATTTGGGGAAATTTTGGGTTTGAGCTTTGTGTATTAAACCAGCCTCTAACTTTAAATGTCACTGCTTGCAAAAGTGAGGTATTTCATTCCATCTGCCCAGACACTAACTAAGATGGTTTTAAAGCATAGATGTGGCAAAGAATGTAACAGCAGACGGTGCTCTTCTGTACAGTAAAACATCTCCAGAAGACAAAGTCGTGTCACAATAGCTATAGAGTTTCCACTCTGTAAAAAAAGATTCATTTCTGTGATGGTCTAACTGGTTCTATAGAAGCATTTCATAGAATCATAGAATATCCTGAGTTGGAAGGGACTCATCAGGATTATCAAAGTTTAACTCCTGGCTCAGCCCAGAACAAGCCTCAAGAGTCACACCGTGTATCTGCATTGTTCAAATGCTTCTTGAATTCTGTCAGGCTTGGTGCTATGACCACTGCCCTGGGGAGCCTATTCCAGTGCCCAACCACCCTCTGGGTGAAGAACCTTTTCCTAACATCCAAGCTAAACTTGCCCTGACACAACTCCAGGCCATTTCCTTGGGTCCTATCACTGGGCACCACAAAGCAGAGATCAGTGCCTGCCCCTCTTCTTGCCCTCACAAGGAAGTTGTAACTGCAGTGAGGTCTCCCCTCAGTCTCCTCTTCCCCAGGCTGAACTGACCAAGTGACCTCAGCCACTGCATCATTCTTATATTGTGGCACCCAGAACTGCCCCCAGCAGTGGATGTGAGGCTGCCCCAGTGCAGAGCAGAGCAGGACAATCCCTCCCTTGCCTGGCTGCTGATGTGCTCCAGGATACCACAGGCCCTCCTGGCTGCCAGGGCACTGCTGACTCAGATCCAACTTTGTCAACAAGGAACCCCAGTTCCCCTTCCACAGCCCTGGTCTGCAGCCTGTTGTTCCCCAGTGAGTGCCAGCTGCAGAACCCAGCACCTGCCTGCATCAAACCTCTTACAATTGGTGATTGCCCAGTCCTCTGATCTGTCCAAGTCTCTCGGCAAGGCCTCCCTCCTTTTAAGGGAGTCAACAACTCTCCTCAATTTTGTATGACGTGCAAAATTAGTACATCTTTGAGTTCTGCACCCAGGTCATTAATGAAGATGTTGAAGAGCACAGGGCTGAGGATGGAGCCCTGTGGAGCCCCACTAGTGACAGGTTACCAGTCTCAGGTCACCCCATTCACTGTAAGACTTTGTACCTGACCTGTAGGCCAGCTGCTCACCCATCCCATGATGTGTTTATCCAGCTGTGTGCTGGACATTTTGTCCAGAAGGATCTTGTCAGAGAGAGTATTAAAAGCTTTACTGAAATCAAAAAGAATGATATCTACTGGCTTCTATTGATCAGATAGGTGGGTTACCTTGTCATAAAAGGAAATTAGGTTTGACAAGCAGGACTTTCCTCATGAAGCTGTGCCGGCTGTGAGCAATGACTGTGTTGTCCTTCAGATGTTTTCTGGTAACTCACAGGTATTCCCTATGGCAGGAAAGGGCGATATCAACAATTTCTTGGGAGAAAAAGTAAAATAAGCTTAGTATTACTTTAATTTTTGGTTTAAATTTAAAATACAGTCTAAAGACAGTTGTGGTGTGGGAGTGTAGTCTTTTTAAACAAGTACTGTCTTATGTTGTTCTTGATTGTAATGTTCTTAGTAACTGAGGGGAGAGAGAGGTGACTGATAAGTAATCAATATCTGCAAGATATAAATAAAGCAGAATATTAAGAAAAAGAACTCAAGAATCAAAAGAGATTTTGATATAATTCTCAAGGAATTAGATATTTCCTTTGTTGACAGAACTTTTTAAAAAATCTATCACCTTTCTTACCAATACTAACAGTTATTAAGAATTGCTCCAGCAGCAAGCAATTGAAAGAACCTGAAACAAGGCTCAGTTTCTCTTTTTATTTCTAAATATTAGAGATAATAATATTAATTTAATTTTAAATTTCTATTCTTTCTGTAACGTCTATATTAATGTAGACAGTGCATAGGAGTCTTAAAGTATAAGATAAGGCTGCATGGGGGAGATCTGTTCAATGTGGGCGACCTGTCTCCCAAATTCAGTTCTTATACTTCATCTTTTAATTTATTCAGAACGCCTTTGCAATTCACACCCTCTGATCTGATCTTGTATAAATCACACTGGCCCTCCTTATTCCTTTGGTAACCTCGTACTGATACCTACCATGAGGTGCCCAGAAATGAAAAAATTTTACATTTCAATTCAATACAATTTCACATTTCATCACCTCAATGCATTGCACGGGATTTGCACTTTGGATTCAAACTTAGCCCAATGAGCACAAAAAGCCAGCAGCTGTAGGGCTTGTATTTCTCTTGCCTTAGTAAATAGGGCTTAGGAAAGCTTTGAACTCCACAGAGACAGATAAAGAATGTAAAGGAAAACATTATGAAAAACAGATTTCTAAAAAGTTACAAAAAAGATATTGATACAGATATACCAAGTCTCTTTTTCCTGAAACAATACTTATAGAGAATATAGAATTCTTCACTTTCCCTCCATTTTTGACTAAAATGGCTACAGTGTTAAAAATAGAAAGGCCACATTTATAGTCTCTTTAACCAAGCCTAAAAAATTAGACCTGCAGCTCTGAATGTGGGTAAAAATCTCAATGATCTCCAAGGAAACTGTGGCAGTGTTCCTCTGCCTGCTGGTCACTCTTAGTTTCTGACCAGAAGGTTGATGATCACTTCTCAGGGTCTGTCTACAACCTCCAGTATAGATTCACTGCTCCATTACAGACTGTAGCTTCAATACCCGTAGCATTTAGTGGGGCTGGTTAACTATAGAACTGGCCCTTAATTGCATTAGCCAGCAAAAAAAAAGAGGTCTTTAGAAGAGCAGCTTACAAAGAATTTGGATCCATAACACTCCAATACCTCCCATATTGTCCTATGTCTTTTTTCCTATTTACTGCACTTTTTAAAGCTTATTGTTTACCTGTGAAGAAAATTCAGTCAGAACCGTGAAATACAAGCAATCATCAATGTTCGCCAATAACCAAAGGGTAGTAAATAAGGTATTAGCTGCAGAACATCAGTTACTAAATGCCTGGAGAGTGGCCAGTCTTGCTGTAAGTTTGTATTCCTTTTCTCCCCTGCTGTCATTTATGTCAATCTTGAATAGATTCTGTTTTACTATGCAGTGGATTACACCCAGAGCTTATGGATATGAATATGGGTTTCTTGATTTGCTCTCTCTGATCATGCTCCAGTGGTATTAACTCTTGGGGTCAATCTGGATTATCCCATGTTTAAAAGATGGCAATTAAACACTTCAATTCCTAATTTCTCAGAATTTCTTCTTGCTTATATGAGGAGCTAAAGGAATTGCTCATGCACACTCTCTTTGCCAATTTCTTGTTGCTGGTGGGCTCAGTAGTGGTAAAGGGAGAAAAGAAATAAGATTGTTGCACAAGTATTCTTCCTTGGATCTGAACAAATTCCAAGGAACTTAAAGGTTGAATGGGTGATTTCACTTTTCAGAGACATTTTCTCCTTCTGTGTTGAGACTCCACAGTCAAAATTAGATAAGATGCAAACCTAAAGCAAAGTCTGGAGTTCAAATTTTACCAGTTTTGTGTTTAGAAAAGAGCCTGGTTTGTCATCACAGGAGGTAAGGGTGACTGCATGTGAAACCGTCTGGGATACCACCAAGTGAGAAGGAACTCAGGACCCACTTCCAAGCTGGAAGAAAAATGTAAAGAAAAGCAGAAGGCTATCTTTAGCATGCCAAGTACATTAGATGAAAAGATGAGATCATCCGAAAGGTAAAGGAGACTTTCCTCTAAAATATATGTCTCTGATGTCATGAAGTAGCTGGTGTGAAAACTTGCTTGATATGTAGTAGCTCAGATATTTTTGCTCACTATTTATTTTTATCCTCAGTATGTTAGCTAGGAAGATAGTGTCAGAACTACACAAAATGAAGACACTTTGAGTAAGAAAAAATATTATGAAAAAGTATAGAAATTATTGTGAGAAACACTTTATTTAAAATATTTCTAAATCCCCTTTCTAAATATATTGGTTTAGAACTCAGGTCCAATCGGGATTGAACACAGAATCTTCAAGGGCCTTGGCCAAGTGGGTGGAGGATAAATGAAAGCAAAATGCCTGCTTAGACTCACTGTGTGTGACCTTTCCTAGGACCAGACTATGAATTCCAAGTTTGACCATAGTTTTCTGTGCCTTTTAGAAGGCAGGAATTTTTATCTATAGAAAAACTTTATGATAAAACTAAGTGGAATAGAGTACATATTTTCTCTGTATTAAGAACAACATAAATCAATGATTTTAAAGATTACATTATTCTTTTATCAAATGGAAAAATGTGTGACCAGATAGCAGCTACATGTCAGTACCAATGCTAAATTTAGCTTTCCAAAATTTGTTTTCCAAACTCTCTGACTGTATGCAAGAAATACAAACCACCAAAGGTTGAAAATAGCCCACAAAATCATAGGATTCCAAGAGCCATAGTGCCTACCAGAATTCTTAGCCATGAAGGTGTTAATCAGTGTATATACTGTCTCATCTGCATTGAAGAAGCTCTGCAATTAAAATTAGAACTTTTATGTCTGATCCCCAGCTTGCTGCTATTCAAAGCTCCTATCTGCTTACACTGGGGATGGAAAAAGCCTTTTGAAAGTAAATAATTGGAAAAATTAGAGGGATTTTCGAAGATTGAAGAGCTTCCCTTTAGGACCAGTCCAGGAGCCCTGTCCTTCTGTCAAAGTACAAATTACCCCCATATGGTGATGACCGTTCTCTCAACTGTAATTTATTCATTATGCAGAGTGCCGAATACCAAATGGTTAAAGCACAGCAGCAGAACAATGGAACAGGCTTGAGAAGCTAATAAGTGTCCAATCAATGAGAACCTAATGAACTATAACATGTAATACTTTATAAGGCATTCAAATTAAAAAGGGGAAAGAAATCAACAATGATGCAATATCAATTTACTTATTCAAAGTCTAATCAAACAAAATAAGCATCATTCTCCAAAAATACAGTCATAACTGACATTTGGGGAGGGGGAATGGGCTTGATAGGATCAAGCCAAAATTCCTTTAAGAACATAATTAGTACTAACCAACTGTCCTCATTTAATGTAAGCTCTTCGCACCAAACTCTTCTGGTGAGGTAGTAAAAAATTGTAGGGATTTTTCCAGTACACAAGCTTTTCCCTTCTATCCCAAAAGACTTATTTTACTGTGAATTCCATTACCACGTTTTCAGAAAAAAAAAATCCTAAATCTAACTGTGTAGAAATAATAGCAATTAATAGACCATGGACAAGGTAATCTCAAAAAGGTGTTCTGTCTTTCCTAGGCAACCAATAGGCAGAACATCTGGATAGAGCTGTTTTCAGTTAAATGCTGGCAAGGAAGCTCTTAATTCCTTCCCCAAAATGAGGAGGTGACGGCAGGGATCCAGGTATCCTGTCTGACAGAGCACTTCACTGTCTTTTGTGTCTGCTGGGCTGCTTGGTCTGTTCTCCAGTCTTCTTCCACTGAGACACCCATCTTTAAATGAGAAATTTCAATTAATGTGTCTCTGAATTATTCTTTCTGTGTATTTTTTTATAAAAGCTTGTTGTGGGCTTTTTTGTTGTCCTTGTTGGTTTAGGATTTTTTTGTATTTTAAGTACCCTTAATCCATCTTATATTGGCTTCTGTTGCCTTCCCTGACAGAAAAGGTGCCAACAAGATGGTTCATTCTTGACTCAGCCAGCTACACATATTAGCAATTCTCACAGCAGTTGCCAAGTATAACTGTACATTCTCCTCTTTGAGAGTGACTGTAGTTTTCTTTTTCCACAGAAGTTGACATTAAGTGTCTCCCGTGTTTCCAGCTGCTCCTGTTCACATGTGATACTGTTTAGTGTCAGTTTCACTATTTCTCCATTTCTTTTTCTGTGTGAGTCTCTTACGTTTTAAAATTTTCTCTATTAAAAATAATAAAATAAAATTAATCCCTATTCTCTTATAATTCTGTGCTTAAATCTGATGACAGTCATTTTGGTCTCTGGTCTCTTCTGCTTCCAGCTCTGCCGCTATATTGTGATCTTTTGCACTGGTCGCAGGAATGAGGTCTCTGGGTTGCATTGCAGGAGCCTTGTCTGTGGCACAGCACTGTTTATGAAAGCGAAAACCTGAATTATGTGTGACTTCAAATACATGGTCATAAAAGGGTTTGATGCTGTCCATCCCCAGATGGACAAACAAACACTATTCGTAACAGTCATGCATTTCTGAGAGTTTTCTTATCCTGTGTTAGTTCAAAACCAATAGCAAAGGACCCCTGTGCAGTTTTCAGAGCTGCAAGTTGTCTGTGTCTTCAGGACCACAGTAATTGGAGTGGAAAACTTCTGGGAACTAGAAGTAATCCTCTGTGTTGTAAGACAAACCTCTCTTTCATAAGTGAAAGGAGACAAAAACCAGATATTGTATGCATTCTCCTGGACAGTTGTTCAAATAGGTGGGTTCAAAGAAGGGTGCTCAGCATATTAGGAACACTGGACATAACTGAACATTCAAATGACTTAAAAGTCTGGCTAAGGAGCTCACATCAGTGAAATGTCCAGCAGCCCAAGAAAAGCTTTTCTGAAATGTAATCAAATCTTTCAATCTTTCTCAGCCTGTCTCATATTAATACAGAAGACAAAAGGATGTAAATGCATTAAATTGGAGTCTGACTGTAAGCAATAAGTTAATATTATTTTGATTTTTTCTTCTTTCTTTTTTCTTTTATTTTTTTACATTTCTGTGTTATTTGTTAGCTCACAGATCTTTCTTTTTCTTTCTCACACCTCACACTTTAGCATGACAGCCTAAAAGTGATTGCTACAAAGCTTATATTAACAAAACTCACTCAGCAATGCAGGTGCAATAAAACAAAAATGAAAATGAAACTAACAAAATCCTGAAGAAAAAACAAAACCAGAACTGCTTTGTTTCCCAAATTAACATCATACAATACAGACATGGAGAAGCAGTGGACAGCTATTGCACTGCAGATAATACAGGAAAGCTCTTAGCACAATATAAGCAATACTCCCATCCCTAAACTGTGAGATGTAGGTGGGACTAAATGTCCATCACGTCTTCCTCATCCCCTGGTGTTTCATCTCTGGGCTGTCCCAGAAGGTGCACTCATGAGGTCAAGGGGGAAGGCAAAGCACAGAAGATTGTAACACATCCAGTTTAAAGAGACTATCAAACTAAGTTATCATTTTTAACTGCCCTTCAGGGACTGTAGTGGAATCTCAGTCCCTTTTTAGTGAATGGAAGCTTTGCCTGTAACATCAAAACCAGAATAAATATTTTGACGGTTTGACTGGGGTCTTTTTTCTCTCTCTTACCATTATTACTGTTTTAAAGTGTACCACAGCATACAGGGTTAATGATATAAAAGCTCCACATAATGAGATAAAACTGATACTGAAATAGTGTCCCCTTACTGTAGGAGGAATCTGCAATCAGGACTTCCAAGCACATGCAAAAAATAACTCTTGGATCAGTCTTCTTGTCTTCCAGTAGACTTGGCAAGAAAGACAAGCCATATGTGAAGCCAGCCATATATCAGTTATGTGGTCTTAGATATTTGCAATAAAACAAAGGACTTTGCTGTCAGCCCTCCTGATTTCATGAAGCCTTAACAGCTCACAGCAATGTCCTTTATCAAAAGCCACAAAGTTATCCTTAGACATGTGCATTTCTTAGAGAAAATATTCTCTGAAATAGCTATTTATGATTAATTCCATCAGGGAAAGGGAAAGACATAAAAGGACATAATGCAATCAATTTCAGCCATGCTGAATGCATCTAGATATAACGAGTGTAAAAACAATTAATAAGAGAAGCAGTAATACTGAGGGGGCAGGGAGAGTGGAGGAATTAAAGTACACATGCACAAGACAGTAAAACCAAGAAGAAAATCTTTGTGACAGTGATGTGGATGCCCTGGTAAATTAAGTGGAACTAAGTCTTCATCCCCAAATTCCTCCTGGCCATTTATTTAGACATTATTAACTGGCAGTTTCAGACAGGGATTGTGTTAGGAGTGGGTTCAAAGAAAGAATTTTATAACAGGGCTTTTTTTCGCAGCTAATTCTGGGTGGACAGCCTGCACACGAGGAACCAAAAGGAAGGCTGGGGAATAGTTCAGGGTGAGCCATGAAGTGAGGTCAGGAGCTAATGAATAGCTCACACTCCAGACGTGCAAAACCATGTGGATGAGAACGGCTCTATGTGTGTGATTACTCACACATGTGGAGTTCAGTGTGTGCTCAAGCTCAGGAAGAGAACTAGCAGTTTTTATTTGATGTAGTGGAAAAAGGAGTCAGGGAAGGGATTTTAGAAGTGAAGTAAGGTGATTATGGCAGTGTTTTTCAAAACTAGCCTTAAAAAAAAAGGCTTAAGAGAAAGGAATTGTTACAAAAAAATAATATGATTTATTATACAAAACAGCAATGGCTTTGGCAAAATGTTTGTGTGAATTTCAAGACTACAATGATGAATTCTGGACTTTTAGTAGAATATTATTACTTATTACAAGATAAAAACAGTTAAACTCAAACAGACAGATTAATATTTCTGTTTACTTTGAATTACTTTTTTATAGTGTACTTTTTGTGCACACCCTAAGTTTTTTAATTGTTTGAGATTTCTCAACAATGAGATCCAAGAAAGTGAGGCAGTTCAGCTTACTCTGTGTTTTGTCTCACTGGAATTAGCAGTTTACAATGATGTGTGTACTTAAGGACCTTGCCATGTCATTAAAGTTTTCCTTTATAAAATTTAAGAAGTAAAAAGCCCTAAAATTGACTCCCATCCATCCTATTTTTTTTATTCCTTTATATGAAATCTTTTAAAATAATCTCTTTAATCAGATTATGGATTCAGATATTAGTGAGATATTTGCTTTACAATGGGTATCTCTTACTAATGTCCTGCTCAGTATTATCCTGTTTCTGTGGACTCAGTACATAAAGCCTTAGGGCTCTTATTCAGGGATACTGCTATAGCTAAATATAAAATTTATATCTCTAGACAGGGCAACAAATTCTATTATACAAATATTTGAAGCTATCACAAGTAGAGGAATACTATAAATTAATCCTTCACTCAGAAGTTGCACTAGAACCTCTTTTCAGTTAATTTTCATTATTTTACCACCAGGGAACAGTTTCAAGGAACTATAATACTAAGCATAATATTTAAAATGAACCCTGGAAGCCCACCCCCACCCCAATAAATATAATTTAACATTCATTGTTGTAGAAATATGTAACATACAAGAGAGATTTTTTTTATTTCTCATGAAGGTATGAAAATATTAGCAAATGTTCAGATCTTCACTATTCATAATATTATGGGTCAGATCCAAGCAGAGTGGAGAGGTCAGTGCTCCATCAGCGCAGCTTTAAATCATTATGGGCTGTAGGGCATAATAGCCTGTGAGGAGGCTTGGTTAAAGATGGGAAGGAAACCTGGAAAAGGTTAATTACAGCACACACAGCACTTGACAGTTCCTTTTCAATCTGATTCAGCTCAGCTGTGAATGCTGTTGTGTCCTCAGCATGAAGATCCTGCTTGCTGCCACACTGCTTTCGCTCACCCCCAGGCTCGGACATGGTTTGCCCACATGAATGCCTCCCAAATCCAAGTGCAGTGTGTTTTCCAAAGGGTGCACCTGTTTTGCTGTGGATCTGGTCCTTCCTGTCTGAAACCTTAAGGCCCAGCAACTTGACAGTTTGGGTTGCGTTCATTAGGAAGCCCAAGGATTTTCCTTGGTGACTGGGGGGGAGGTAGGATAGGAGAAGAAGCACAAACAAAACAAAAACTTAAGCCTGTGACTAATTGGCTGAAAGGATGTGAGCCATTCTGATCCACTTAATTGAATGTGGGCTCAAATTAAAAAGAGTAATTGCCTTCGAAACTTTGCATTGCAGATTGCTGGCCTCTTTTAAACATCAAATGAAATCCTTCAAGCACATGTGTCATTGGTGGTGCTTTCAGAAACTCAACTGCCTTATATTGATGGTTCTATTTGCAAGATGAATTTCCTTGAAAAAAGTGGCCTGATTTTGGCTGGAAATTTCAAATCAAGGCCATGCCTTCTAACTGCTGTCAGCTTTCCAAACATTTCCTGATCAGAAGATCTGAAAATAGTACTTTATTTTTTGATGTAAAAATAACTGTATTTGAAGCCAAGGCTGTATATTTTTACACAAATTTTCCACTGATTTTGGGAAGAACTTTAGTTGAGCAAAGCCATACCTGTATTAAATATTAATAACTAAGGAGTAGATGGTCAAGGAAATCTCACATAAAAATACTGAGCTCAGTTATGAGGCCTTTTTAAATAAAAATCTTGAATTAAATTGTTTTGTCTACACGCTGACATTGCCATTTATTTTTTATATGAAAGAAACATCCACAACTTCTAACCTCATTTTGCTACGCACAAAAACACAGAACAAAATAATTATCCTACCTCTCAAAATACTTCGCTGGAAGAGCAACAAAGACTCTTTGTTTGCTATTTAGGCAAGATTGGTGGACATCATCTCTGAGCAGAAGCTCTGAGAATAAGCCTTTTTTATTCTTTTCCAAGCATGTATATGCATATTTTCACATGAGTCTGCTACAGCAGAAGGACTCTTAAAGAAAAGAATCAAGCAGAGCAAAAGGAAAATATTACTTTACATTAATAACAAATGGAGTGCACAATGCATTCACATACAAAGGTTACCCATTTGTGGAGCTGGAAGCCAAGGGTATTTTAAAACTTAAAGAGACCTTAAATAAACATATTGGTTTAAGTACAAGGCAAATATTCTTAGCTCAGCAGGTAGTTGGTATCTAAATCACATTCAGACTTCACATAAATACACATGTCAAAGCATTTATCTAGTAATAAAAAAACAACTCTTAAGGAATGCAGTTCAGATAGGGAAGTGTCAGTTATTTTGCACATTTCCTATTTCCAGCTCATTAGTTTCAGCTTTTGACAGGGGTGGAGCTGAAAGAAATCCTGTAGAGGTTTTTCTCTCCTCCCAATTTCACATGAATAAACAGAGGGAGGGAGTCCCCTGCCTGTCTGCCAGGCTCTTATCTATCATATTTAGATGCTAGATGCTGTCAGATTTTAGATAGCGATGCCTGTAGGTATTGCCAGTTACTGGAAAATTAAACCTGGAATAGAAGGTAGTCTTTTCCTTTCCCAAACTGACTTTGCTTTAGGAGTAGGTTTGGACATCCTTCAAAAATGTTGATGTCCAGACAAAGGTGACAGGATTATATTTCTATCATTCATTACTTGCACCTGATTTTCTGTTTCCTCACTCTGTCCTTGGTGTCTCAGCTACACTCCATCTGCACATTTTCTTTCACCTACATTCTTAAATTCCTCTCAAATCCAGATCCTCCCACTCCAGAAGCAGTAGGTGTAGATTTACACTGCTGATTTTTGTTTAAAATCTCCTCATGTAAGATACCTCCTTGAGTATTAGAAATTCTTAGAAATTCAGTGTTTTCATTATTAGACACTTTTCCTCTTAATTTCCCCTAAAATATATTTCAGAAAATGAAGATGTTCCTCTAGGGACAAGAGGCAGTGAACATAGGAGAGATTTCTATACAATTCTAATTCCTGGAAAATGTCCCTATGATCACTAACAATCAGGTCAGCAATTACCACCCTTGTGCTAGAAATGACACCTCTGTAAGCTGACATAAGACAACCACATGGACACACTTTCCCCTCTCAGAGATAAACTACACCCGACCACCAGGAACTGCAAAATAGAAGTATGTGTGCAGCCAGGTACTGTGTTTGAAGGTTGGCAATTTCCATCTCACAGAAGTAACTCCTTAAGATGACCTGACTGCCATTAACCCATACATTTTGGCATAATCTTTAAGGGTAGCCTAAAATCATACCAACCTAATTTATTCTTTCTTTCCTAATCTTACCTGCATAGGTTCTGTTTCTATTAGTTTTTAGTGGAATCCTTTAAAATAGCCCCTAAAACTAAAATAAAATGTGTGTACGTATTTATGTGTGCATCTTCATGTGGCTATTTATGTGTAGGCATTTGTGTGTCTGGCTTAGAGACGGTAAAGACAAAATCTTTTCAAAGATGTCTCTTTGAATCTGAGAGATCTCAATGTTATTTTACACATGTGGGAACATCCACACATTTGGATCATTCTTTGAAAAAATTTAATGCAAATCTTGCTTTTACTGTACTATACAGGAAATACTGCAGCAAAAGGACTTTCATTTGAGGGTCAGCTGGAGCTTCAGTTTGGTTCCTGTCATCTTCCAGACTTGTCCCTGTAATTATTTTCCTAAAGTGTATACGTTTCTGAAAAGAAGGATATTTGTTATTTATTTTAAAACTATTTATCACATAGGGATATAGGTGTAACAAATTGCATTTGTCACTAATTTTTAGGATGAGTCTGCATTAAGTTTTAAATGGCAGCAACACAGGCCACAGCCTGCATAATTTTTCTTTCAGGCCCAAATCTCAAATTTGTTGTGTAACAACGTCATAAAAGGATGTAACTTCTTCCCAGTTTTTTGAGCAGTTACTAAGTATGGCAGCTCTGCAGATCTGAAGGTGCTGTATGACTTTTCTCTTTCAGGCACCCAGGAGATCAAGAGTCTGCCCATTGTGGCTGATGAGGCATTTTAGTGTGCATCAATGCAGAAATAGAGACAAAAGTAGATCTATTTTTAAGAAAGAAAAGTTTTAGGGATGTAAAATTCCCTTTACTTTGGAGTAAAGCATAGTCAGAGGCTCATCAGTCATACAAGATTATCATTAGGAACTTTTCACAAGGTCATGCAGTGACAGGACAAGAGGAAATGGCTTTGAACTCAAAGAGGGTAGACTTAGGTTAGACATAAGAAAGAAATCCCTCACTTTGAGCGTGGTGAGGCGCCAGCATGAGTTTCTCAGAGAAACTGTGAATGTCCCATCCCTGGAAGTGTTGAAGGCCAGCCCAGATGAGACTCCGAGCAACCTGGGTTAATGGAAGGTGTCCCTGCCAGTCACATGGGGATCGGAACAAGATAATGAATACTAAAACAAAGTTGGGTTTATAAATTACTTGGTGCCTTCTCTGTTTTGAGTTTTCAATTTTACTGTTCAGATACTAACAGTACCTAGTAGGAGAGTAAGTCACCCACACATGACTAAAATTTAGTTTAGAGCCCATGAGACAGAAAGATCAGCCATATCTCTTAGGTGTTTGAACAATGAGTTGGATGAAGATGCTGACCTAACAGTAGCAGAAATATAATCCTACTACTGTTGATCATTTTTCACACATTCCCAGTTGGTTGTTTGACATGCAACTGGAAGGAGTTATTGTTTTTCTCTGGTTTTTTTCCCTTCTGTGTTAGCCAAAATAGCAAAACCATAGCTTCAGTGTTGTTTGAAAATATATTTATGTTTGTTTTCCCTATAAAAAGAGATAATAATGTTATGTTCCAATAATATTAAGTTGCAATGTTATTTGCAAGATTGCAGAGCTTTTAATTTTCTGATTATTTCCACAGTGGGAGTTTCAGCTCAATTTCAACCAAGACACTTCTATCTGTTTCAGTTATTTTTTTATTACAGCTAGAAGCAACAATAATTGCCTTTAGTGTATGAAAACATGACTGAGGAGACAATTGTGTCCCTAAAGACTAAAATCATCAGCATACATTTTTGATGTAAAATTCTTGTAAATTAATTGCAAGATCCTATAAATATTATATTTACAAAAATTGTGTTGTATGTTGTCTTCAAAGAAGCAATCTTTTTTCTTATTTTTTTTTGTAAACTATGCTTCATACACACTGCATTTCCTGAGGCAGAAGACAAAAACATGGAACAAAATATTAGCCTTCTACTTTTGTAATTTTACATTCTACTACTTTTGTTTTCCAACTCTAGGTTTGGGGTTTATTTAATATAATTCTGGAAGTATACAGAAAAAAAAAATTAGTAACATTCTCAGTAATCAAGCCCCATTTTCAGTGTTTTACTATTCAAGTGATAAAACCCCCATAAATATATATCTCAAGTGTTAAAGCAGTGGATTTGCATATAATTTGGTCATAAATCAAGAAAATAATTCAAAATATTGAACATTTTGTGGAATATTTTCTCCACAATTTCTATTAAAAATTATAGCATGAAATATTTTAGATTTTCTCTAATGAAAAAAATTCAACTTGAAATATTCCAATCCAATTATATCTTGGAAAAATTATCTATCAAGACTTCTAATGGAATTATCTTCTTTAGCCACTCAATAGAGGACCCGGACAGACTGTCCAAGAACAGGAACTACAGTTGTTAAAAGCCTCTGAAATAACTTGGGTTGATGCCAACCTTAATAAGTGCAACATTAATAAGTACTTTGTTTCCTCTTAGAAAATTTTTCCTCTTAGAAAATTAAATGTCAGCTTTTTGCTGTGGAAAAGAACCAAAAAAACAAAAACCAAAAACTGAACCAACCAAAGAAGCAAAGCCCCAAACAAAGAGAAACAACTGGATTTTGGGTTTAATCAGACTAGCATCTTTTCAGTTGTGCTAGCTCTCAGTGTGGTGTATCCTGTGTAACCCAGATGTGCAGAAATTTCATATGATTTATGAGCACACAGGACAGCACTCAAGGCACACATATTATGTCCTTTTCCTGTCACTGCATTTGAATGCAGAATTAGGGGAATATTTTGGATAAATAAGCCCAGAGGTTTTTTGAAGGAGATCTGTAATGTTAAAACTAACATCAAGAACAGTGATTAGTTCCAATAGATATTTCAGCAGATTTCCTCCAGTCACAATGGTGCTATTTGCTTTTGAGCAAGCAGCACATTGCACTTATATCAGATAGTGCTAACAAATTTGCTGCTAGAAAAAAAAATGTCAAAAACCTAGGAAAAATCATTATTTGGAAATCATACTTTCATAAGAAAATCTGATCTCCAGAGATGATTAGGGATCAGACTGCACAAACTACCAGAAATATCTGAGGACATAATTTCATATATCTTTGACAACTTCAGAGCAGGTCAGCCTGTGATTATTTACTTATTTGTTTACTTTTGAAGCCACAGTAGCAGAAGGTGCCTTTCTGAGCTAGTGATAGCAACACATTTTCTCACATTCCACTGGAGACTGGTGTGATACAAGGACTCCAGCTCACCTGCCACCACTGGAGAGAAGGTGGGTGTCCTCTGGGGCATGGAAATTCATCTCCAAGTAATACAAATCAGTAATAATGTTCTTCCCTGACATAATACCATTGCAAGCAAGATCTCAACATATTTACCAACTCTATGGGATTAACCAATAATATGCTGATTATCTTTTGCTTCAGAAAAGGATAACTGTATACCACTCGGAAAATACTGCTGGCTTCCAATTGCATCCACTATAAACAAAGCACAGTACTTCAGTGTTGATAAACTCTGTACAGAATTTTAGCCCAAGAAGAAGCTCATATCTATGCCATGTATATCTACATCTATGTCAACTGTCTATATATTTATATGAAATTAATTAGTAATAGGTATAGTAGTTGAACCTTAAGTGATTGTGCATCATCTGTCTGCATTCATATTTCAGCATTTAAACATGTTTCACCAGCAGGAATATGAAAATGTTAAACAGCAGCAGATTTCCTGTGCTAGATAACTTAATGAAAAACATTCAGGGTCCTTTTTAAGAGCAACAGAATCATGGATAGCAGGTTTTAGTATTTATTTTCTTCCTTTTTGTTTGTTTTTTTTTTTCAAGAAAAATGTAAGCAAGAAAGACTTTGCTGTAATTCTTCCTAATTGCTCTAATGCATTTTATTTTATTTTATTTTAGTGTTCTCAGTTTATAAAAACAGTTAGCATCAGTTTGTTTTCATTTTTAATGGAGATAAACTCATTCCTTTCCTCCTGAAAAACTTCACAATATGGTTGGAAATGTCAGCAATAATTAGACAAAATGCTTGTGAAAACATAAAATAGAAACAATACATCTTTTTATAATGGCAGCAGTTTGTCTGATTACTTCAAACAATGTACATTTCCAACTGCCCAGGAGGGTCATTAGAGCTTATGAAAATCAAACTCTCTTTTTTCTGCTTCATACATCATGGACAACAATATTGTCTCCAGGATCATTATATATTGCCTGGCTTCATAAATATATGTTAGACTTTCTTGGGCTACAGTGAACCTGGAGCATGAAATGCATTCAAAAATAGAAACAACAGGGGGAAAGAAAAAAGAAAATAATGTTATTAACTAAATAACCGTTACATAGAAATTATAAAAGGAAAGAAAACTTCACTGAACACAGTACTCAAGGGACTTTGGTTCAATTCTGTCTTCAGTTACAGATTTTCATTATAACCTCAGGAAAGTCATTCCTACACTATGCACAATGAGGGCCATTTGTCCTTTAAAGAAATGGTTGTGTGCTTGCGACAGCACTCCCCTCTGAGCTCCTGTCAAGGTGTGAAGCCTAATTCAGAAGTTTTTGTTATTCCTTTGAGATATACTCAGAGAATAGAAAAGAGTATCACTTTACCTTTTTTCCCATTTGTAGAAATGGGGCTAATATTCCCCTACCCTCACTGGAGATCTTACGGATGCAATTCATTAGTGTATAAGAGACATTCAGATATCATGAGGACAAGGGCCATTTAGTGAGTAAATATCTGGATGGAGTAGGAGGAATTAAGGTACAGTTATCACTTTACATCAAAAATAGTTAAGTATGAAAAACAATGTAAGTGTAATAAATTTATCATATGATCAATTATTATTCTGAACTCCAGGAAGCTCAAAAGCTATTTCAAAGATATTTTTTACACCTGCTTAGTTTGTTTTCTTGTAAGGTGTTGCAATATATTTGTTCTGTCCTGCTGTTTAAGCACCTTGGTTTTTTTCAGTGATCATGGGCTTTCAGTCTTCACTTGTCTCCTTCAGATTCAGCAACCCAGCAGGAATGATGTCGCTTTATTTTGAACAGAGTCCCAATATACCAGCTGCCAAAGATACCAAAGAAAAACTGAAATTTACAGCAAAAGTGCAAAAACATACAACACTTTCATTAAAAATTTTATGTCCGAACTTTTTAACTTTTCAAGGTCTCTACCAGTATCTGGAAAATGTGGTCAAAAAAGCAAAAGCATTACAGAAGTAATCTGTTATAACCAAATCAAGAATTTCTCTTCTGTAGTTGTAGTAGTAGTAGTACACATAAGCTCTTGTAAATACAAGCAAATGCTTACCAATAATGAACTCTCTGTATTGGCTGCAATGTTCTAGCCCAAAGTAGACATGAAGCTCAAAGCTATTTTTAAATCACATAAAGGAATTAATAAATAAAATCCTTCTGGTACTTCAAATTTGCAATGAAGCAATTCCTTTCAGCCAAGCCGTCAGTATAATATACTGGAGCACATTTTCATTACTGGTGAATGTATTTTCCCTGTCTCTCCAGGTATTCTATCGCTGCTGAGGGTTAGATCTACCCTATCAGAGTAGGTTTATCAGAAGGAGGGAGAGGCTAAGGGACCAAGGTCCTGCTCACACTGACTGCTGCCTAGGCCTTCCATGGCATATGAGAAGGGAGTTCCTCAGCCTTCCCACTGCAATATGGTCTAATACACTTCAGAATAAAGTGCTAAAGCTCCATCATCATCCTGAAACATGGGATTTATTCATAATTAGCATAAAACAAAGCATAGAAACACTATGAACATAGTATCAGAATCACAGAATATGGGGAAGCCTGTTCTAGAGCCCAGCCACCCTCTGAGTAAAGAACCTTTTTCTGACATCCAACCTAAATCTCCCCTGACACAACTTCAGGTCATTCTCTCAGGTGCTGTCACTGATCACCACAAAGAGATCAGTGCCTGCTCCTCCTCTTCTCCTCATGAGGAAGTTGTAGACTGCAAAGAGGTGTCCCTCAGCTTTATCTCCTCCAGGCTGAACGGGTCAAGTGACCTCAGCCACTCCTCATATGGCCTTCTCTCAAGGCCCTTCACCCTCTCCATTGCCTTCCTTTGGATCTTCTCCAGTAGTTCAATGTCTTTCTTATATTTCAGTGACCAAAACTGCTCACAATATTCAAGGTGAAGCCATAAACATATTTATGTTTAGGTTATTTTCCTTTTCATATCATTTTTCTCCTCCAGAAATTGCTAAGGACTTCTTTTGGTCCAGTAACTCTTGGACAGTGACACAGCTTGATCGGAGTCACATGTCCAAACTTTATTTCACCTCTGTGCTCATATATTTCTTGTCCAATGAAATGAAGATTGATTGCCAGAATAAGCACAGATTTTGCAGATTGGAACAGCAGAGGAGTCACAATTCTCTCGTGTCTCCTACAACACAACACAGCACAGAAAGCAAAGTCCAAGGAAAAACAAACCAGACTGAGACCCAAAGGTTCTGTAAAAAACATTTGCAAACTGATCATTGAAATAAAGATTTGATTAATAATCAATCAACAGCTCAAATTCATCAGAAACTAAAAGGCCAAATTTGGGCCAACGCACAGATCCACACATGAGGCTTCCACATGGTAAACAGCCAATGTTTGCAGATGCACACAAGAGCAAATGTTGGAAGAAATATCAGCAGGGAAGGCTGGCCAGTTGTCATCGGTCTCTGGGACAGACTGAAACAATAACAAATCACACAGAGGGATGGGAGATGAACTTTTACTTTGTGTGAGTAGCACAGTGTAAAAGACATGTTACAAACTCCTGAGAAGCTGACTGTCCTCAGGCCCCTTCTGAAATCTGTGACTGTCAGGACTCCTGGGTCAGTGCTCTCTGCCACACAGACCAGCCTGTCTCAGCTCACCAGCCTGCTGCTCCGTGTCTCTGTGTTTTGAGAGGGTGAACCTCAAGAAGCTCAACTGTAACATTTTCTCATCAGCCTAATTTTTCTATGTCATATACTTGCTGATATTTTCCCACTTGTGTTATTTGCTTGCTGAAGCTTCTCTATTGATGGAGTTCAATAAATGGTGTTTGCCATCAGAGCAATTTGGTTCTAGTTCTAATTATAGCAACAAGCTGCTTCCTTAAAACATGTTATGGGTGTTTCATTATTTTAAATTATTATCTTCTGTAATAATTACAGAAACAGTTGATCTTTTCTGAGAAGCCAGCAGCTGCAAATTCTCTCCTTTCAAATGTCTCATTTTAATAGGTGAAACATCAGGTAAAAATGAAATCAGGTTGTAATATAATTCTCCAGAAGAAGATATGTAAGTTACAACACATTTCCTCCGGATTCCAGAGGGTTACACTATTCAGAGCTACTGAACCATATCCCTTAGTGTAGATCATAACAAGCCTTATGCTGCACAGCTCAATTGTGAACACAAAGCCCCCAATAAATCACACAGCAATGGCAACATTACTAATAGGGCTATCAGAATCAAAGGACGCAGAGTGATGCATCTGAGAAGAGCCTATATTATTATTCTGCATGATTTGTTTATGGTTTTGTTGGAGAAACTGCTTCTCCTTCCTCCTTTCCCTAGTTCTTTCAGATTAAGAATGGGAATGGAAAGGGCAGCAGAACTCCAGGAACAGCCTGTACACTGTAATCCTAAAATCATAAGAAGTGGTGGTCTGGTACTCTCTGCAAGGCATTTCACTAAACTAACACAATCTTTATCTTTATTCTGACACAACTGAACATTTGAACTCCTTTCAGTTTTCTGCTGTCGTGTATTTCTAGCCCCTGTTCACAGCGATCCCTGAATAGAACACAGCACAGCACAGAGAGCAGTTACCAGCACTGCTAACATACATAGCATCATACTTTTGGCCATATTTGCTCAAAGACCTCTGCCTGTTTTAAGCAGTGATGGAAAATTACTCATATTTATAAAATGCACAGAAGTGAGTGCTTACAATAGGGGTTAAGAGACTTTCTCCCCACTAAAACAGTTGTTAAGAATCAAAGAAGAAAAAATTATATTGGTGGTGACGAATATTCTATCAGTGATGGGAAATTCCTTAGTGTTTCTATAACATTTAAAATTATTTTGAAGAAAACATTAAGGTTGTATTTATCTATTGATTTATTTATTTATTTAGAAATAGTTCTTTAAGGATGGGAGATCAGTTGTATCATCTTGTGGATCTCTTCTGACCTAAATCACCGACGTTGTGTCAAATCCTTTCCATTACAAGGCAGAGACACATTTATCTCATTTATGCATGGAGTTAGCTTTTTTTAAACATGGAGCTACCTCTTTACAGGGATGAGGACTTAGCCCAATGTAATTTGGAAGACAGAGACTCAAATTCTCAAATAAAGTACTGACTGCAGATTAAAAACTTTTTTTTAAGTGGTTCAAACAAAAGCTAAATAACATTGAGATACTTTTTAATAGGAGTTCTCAAAATCCCTTAATTGATCACATCTATCCAATAAGACAGGAGGAAAGAAAGAAAAGAAAAATCCAAACTACAAACCCCCAAAACTTAGAGCTCAGCCAATCAATTCAAAACTCTCTCCCAGGAACCAAGGTACCAAGAGTAGGATGAATCAGAAGTTCATAATAAAAGACTAATGCTTCTTTAAAAAAAAAAAAATCAATAGCACTCCCAAACATGTTTCAACCAATAAAGTGAGATTTTGCAATTATGAAACATTTAAAGTAATGCTCAGATCAACCAGATACTTACAACTGTGGTTTTCTGAACTCTTTCATTTTCCCTTTCTTACATGTCCCTCCCACTTTGCATCAGAACAATTAATATCTTTCCTTCCCTAACAGCTCTCTAGATAATTCACAGAAGCATTTGTCTATGTGGCCTAGAATTAAACAGAAACTATTAAACAGTCAATTCCTATCTCTTCTGTAGAATTAATGTCACGTTAACTCCTAGCATGCCTTGCTGGTCTGTGGTATGTAAATGAGGTATCTTAAAGAATTTGTAAGGTATTTCTCTCACGCCCTCAGCACAGTCTCATTATTTAATCCAGAATGCAGTAAGCCTATTTTAGTTACAATATGGCAACTCTTCTTTAATCACTAATTTTAGCCTTAGTAACCTAAGTAGAAAACATACAGAAAACACAACACTCTTCATATTACAGAAACTGAGTCGAAGTTTTGTTATTTTTGATACATGCACTACATTCTATGATTTGCTTTTAAAGACATGCAAGCAAGAGACCTGAAGAAAAGTTGCCTGTGGGAAGGAGGAGGAGAGGATGAGTGTGACTGACACTTATGAGCATACTTTGGAGTAATTTTATACTCCATCCTGTCAATTTAACTAGAACAATGTCCTCTTACTCTTGGAGGCCTAACCGCTCACTCACCTCTCTAAGTAACTCTGTTCAGGGTCCCATTATATTCCATTATGATGATTAATAGCCTCCAGTGCATTTGTACAAAAGCAGTCCAATGCATTGGGAACACTTTGCTCATCATCAGCACACGGCTCATCTCCTGTGGTCACATTAACGACATGACTCCAGCTACCATGCAAAATTGCAGTGCTGGATCAGTGCAGATGTCATCAGATCCCCGTTCATCTCAGGGACTTCATTTTCTTCCTGAAACACAGAGGTGACATCAGAAATGAGCCTTTTGACATTGTTTTGTCAGACAGAATCAGGGGGTAAGGGGCACAGGTGTTGCACCTCCTGAAGTGGCCAGCAAGCTGTGACCATACAGATGTACATGCAACTGCAGCCACACTCAGAGACAAGATGCTTCAGCACCTCAGCAGGGCAAAGATGGGACAATGTTTAATTCTATTCTGGTCTGACCAGATTTGAAAGGACCAGCAGAGTCCAGGAGCTATGTGTCACAGTGCTTGTATGGTATCTATGCTCTAACCCTAATATGGCTTCTCTTTTCCATCCTACTGTGCTAGGCTTTATACAGCTCCCTTCTGTAAAAATGTATGAATTTCTGCTCTGTCTCAGGCAATCAAATTAATAAATCTGCTGTGTGGTAAAGACCTTGATTTCCTGTTCATGGGCTGCATTCTGAATCCAGAGCTTTGGAAAAGGCTAAAGCATTTTCTGCTTCTCTTCCCAAGACACAGCCAACACCTCTGTGGCCCGTAGTGGCCATGCATCATGGTGTAGGGCAGGCAGGAATGAAGAGTGGAAGAAGGAAGATTCCTTCCAACTCAGTCACTTCTAACTAATGCTGTGTGTTAAAAGGTCATCAGGACTTTTATGACCCTGCTGCTTTATTAGAAGAAAATCTGAGGTCCTTTCACACAAGTAGTCTTTATAAAGCAGTAAGGCAGGATGTAACTGTCCAAATAATCTGCTGATCTGGAGGATACCAACCTCCATCTGACAATTAACTTGGATAAATATATAACTCTCACATTACAGAATCACAGACTCGATTAGGCTGGAAAAGACTTAGAAAAGACTTGACCGAACACCACCATGTAAACAAGACTGTGCTACTAAGTATCATGTCTACAGTTTTCTTAAACACATCCAGGAACAGTGACTCCACCACCTTCCTGGGCAGTTCATTCCAATGTTTAACCACCCTTCTATGAAGAAATCCCTCCTAATGTCCAATCTGGACCTCCTCTGGGGCAGCTTGAGGCCATTTCCTCTCATCCCGTCAGTTGTTGCCTGGGAGAAGAGACCAACCTCCAACTGGGTACAATCTCATTTCAGGCAGTTGTAGAGAATGATAAGGTCGCCTCTGAGACTTCTCCTGGATAAACACCTCCAGCTCCTTCAGCTGCTCCTCTTATGAATTACCCTCTAGACCATTCACCAGCTCTGCTGCCCTTCTCTGGACTCCCTCCAGCACCTCAGTGCCCTTCCTCTGGCCCCCTGAGGGGCCCAGAAGTGGGTCTAATTTGTTATCCAAGCATTACTTGTGAGAAAATCAAAAATCGTTAGTCCAGAGACAGGAAAATAAAGAAACTTGATAGAGACCAAAGGGGACATTACTGTCAGCCCAGATGAGAAGGATTCTCTTTTTTTGGTGCATAGTTTATTCCAAGCGTTTGTGCACTCATTATGCTCTCCCTGAAATCACTGAGCTGCAGGCAGCCAGATTGCAGGAAAGCAACCATGCATTCAAGCCTATGGAGACAGGTTAGTGCCTCTCAAAAGCCATACTTTGCTGCAGAGAGCACAGAGAGCCAACAGCAGGCATGGTGTCTTTTACTCTGGTAATAAATGAGCAGAACAAGCCGTGTAGAAGTTATCTGTTCCCACTGACAATTGTTGGAGGCCATGTAACAGTTTGTAATGTATGTAAAATTATTGACATCATATGTGTTTATATTTAGGTTAAACAACTATATTGTTTTTATAAGAGAAAACTGTTTCTGGAAACAATAGGCCAAATTGCTTTTCCTTGCTAAGAAAAATGATGCAATGCTGCCAGTACCAACAGTTATTATTACAGAATCAGCTAACTGAAAACACAAGGTCTTTAACAACTTGTATCTTACAAAGCACTCCAAGGCGTGCCGATGCTGGTTTGCTTTGTTTGCTAGTCAAGATGGGTAAAAGCAGTTTGTATTTTGCATCTGCTCATTATTGCAGTTTTCCCTGTGTATGTTTCCTCCTGTTTTCACTTCTCTTTCATGAGGGCAAGTATAAAAAACCCCCAGTTCTTGTGAATTTTTCACTATCAGAATTAATGAAATCACAGTCAGATGAACAGAGGAAGGCTAATCCTTCTGGGATGTGCAAGGGGTCCAAAGAAAAAGAGAAGGGGACTGAGATGCAACATACACCCCTATTAACAAAACTAAGCAAGACTTCCCAAAAATTTGGAGATTACTCAATCATGGTCACCGCAGCAATCATATTGTAAACACTGTCTTGGGCCATCCCATTAAAAAAATATTAAATATACAACTGTAGCACAGCTTGCAATGGATCTGCATATTTAAGATGTTTTTTGAGAGCTAACATTATGATGATCACAATCAATTCATATATGCTGAAAGTGGGACTACAAAATAGAGCTAGACAAAGGAGCCTTGTCATTTGCTACTTAGACACAGTTCAAAACAAAGTCTTCAACTTTTCACCATAGTTGACAGGTTAGAAATTCACCAGATGTGGACAAGATGCAGCATACTGAGAGCATAAATTGATTTTATATTTAGGTTTGAAATGGATCTCATTGTCACGGAAATGTTAACCCCTCAACAGAAAAATCCACTGGATTTTGCAAATGCAAATTTTAAGCTCCCATGCTTGGCACAGTAATGAAATATACAGCATTCCTTGTTGTCCTTACTTTTGAACTGCAGGTAACTATAGAGCAGTGTTACAGGACAAAGATACACTTGTGAAATATTTACAAGCTGATGTCTTTGCAGCCCCATGGGACCTGTGAAGAGCTCTTTTTTCCCCCCCACATCTCTCTCTCAGACTTTAAATAATGAGGAGCAGAAAAGGTATGAGACAACATGTCTGTGTGTCTCCTTTGAAATCTTTTCTCACATTACCTTGTTATCTGTTCTCAAGAGCAGCAGGTATTCCAGCAGTTCAGAGTGTATCCACAGCAAAAACACCCAGCAAAACAGAGTGCCAGTAGACACGGCTCTCAGTTCCAGGTCCAGTCAGCAAAACACAAAACAGATACATGGAGGGAGTGGTGGCACAGTTGAGGGAGGGGATGTGTATGTGAAGGGGTGGGAAGGCAGCATTTTACCAAGCTAGTTAGTTAAGAAAATAGATATTTATTGTCCATACTGAAAAATAAAAAAATCGCTCTTTCCTAATCTGAGTTCACAAAATGCCTTTTTACAGAAAGTTATCCAACTTCCTTAGTATTACAGCCTGGATAAAATCCTGACCACCCCAGAAAGATAATTGGGCTGGTCACTGTGCTGGTCACAAGGATTTGGATATTTCTTTTCAATTTAGCCCTCGCTGATAACTGCTGAGAAACACTGATAAAGGTAGAGATTTGGGAGTTTTACTATATTTCTTTATTGTGCATCAGGAAAGACCACTTTGAACCTAGTAAGAGGTATGAGATGAGTATGAAGGATTTCACTTGTTTCCACACATCTGAGTCAGTCTTGAATATGTACAAGACTAAAGTCAAGCAATTTTTATCAAATGAATCCACCCTGGCATCCATGAAAGCAAGTATGGTCCCTTTCCAGAAGAAGCATAGCTTTTTTAATTTCCAGTTCTCTAAGACTTCTAACTAATTTTTTATCCTCTCTGCATTTCAAAGATGCTTATATAACAGGTACTTTCCCACACTGGCCTTAAAAGCCCTTATTCTCTTTCTTTCATTATTTCAACAGACTAGCAGTTATTACAACACAGGTGACGGTAAATCAAATCAAGTTGAAATGTGGGCCTGACTCATTTTCAGACGATATATGATTTGTTTGCATTACATTATCTTGGAAACCCATAAGCAATGTGCACTAACTACATGCCCGCACATGGCAAGAAGATAAATGCTCAAGTCAGTAATATAAAGTCTAAATAAAATTACAATCAGGTTTGGATATTAGTATAGCTTTGCAACACCCTTGGGGCATTGCTCTTATCATTAGCATTATTTGCATTAGAGTAGTGTCCAGAGATCCTGCCTGTGATCAGTTTCAAATTGTGCTAGGCTCTGGAAAACGTGGGAAGAGACAAAAGTTTTGAATGCTAAGTAGATAATTACAGGCAAAGAGTGGGAGAAATAAAGGATTGTTATCATCGCTACGTAGAGCTCTGAGGTGTGGAGATTTAATTTTCGTTATAGTCTAAGCACAGGCACAGAGCAATGTTGGAGTCCAAATTCACCTTGCATCCAAAGAGTTTGCACACAAGCCCATGTTTAGGTTCCCACTGGCTTTATGGGAATGATGATAACAGCAGGAAAGATAGCTTGAGCTTGCCTTTCCCAGCTACATTCCTACCTGCAGCATGGGCAGCTGGGAACAAGGTTGGCTTGGCTTTCTTGGCCTGAGGCAACCTCCACATATTCTGTCATGCTGTCCTGTGACACCTTCCCAGTGCTGATCCAGCAAGTTTTCCCAAGTCCTTCCCATACAGGATTATAGCCCTGCAGTGTAGGATGGATGGGCAGGTGAGCACAGGAACAGCAAGCTCAAACACCTGAATGACTGCTCAGACAACATGGGGGTGTTTTTTGGTTTGTTTGTTTGTTTGTTTGTTTGTTTGTTTGTTTGCGGGTAGTTTGTTTGTGGGGTTTTATGTGGGTTTAGTTTTTCTCTCGTCTCTGGGAAGACTCTATGTCTTCCTTAAGGTCACCAGAAAGTCAGAGTGCAGCTAAAAACCAGACACCTGACTCCAGCATGCAAAAGTTCATCATTCATCTCTAAAGATCTACTGGAAGTATAGAAGTAACCTGGTAAAAAAATAGGACAAGTGATCTTTCAATTAGTAGTGGAAGGACTCTATTGACCTCCAAGGAAGTTTCTTTTTAAGTAACATTTCAAGGTGTCCTCCACACACACTTACAAAACTTTTACGACGATTACACAAACACCCATCACAATGCAGGGCTGATGAAAGAGGGGGTGGATGTTTATGTGCTGCTGTTTCACCCTTTGTTGGCAGGGATAAGAAAATTACAAAGTGATAAGAAGAGATGCAAGTGGGAGGAGCAGACATGAGTGCCTGATTATGTACTTAATTAAGCAATGCTGGCCACATCAAATTGTAATGAAGTGTGTGTCTATCTATGGCATGGTTTTAGTCCCAGGCAATACATTGGCTACCTGCCTCTGAATGGACAGTGAGGGAGATATTTTCAAACACAGAAATGTTGACTATCCAGGAGAGCTGGATGGTTACCTATTTTTGTCTTTGAAGACTGTATATGCTCAGTTAAGATCACAATCTCACCAAGTGATCCAGTCACTCGCACAAGTAATTGTGCTTAGATAAATGAGACAGCAGGCAGGAGTAAGGCTGGTACACCTAGACCTAAAATACAACTCCTGGCACTCATCCTGTTAAGTGCTTTAACAAGAATGTAAATATTTTTTTCTTAAACATGGTAGAAACTTCAGTTATTATTTTTCAGAACTAGTATTATTGTTTTTCTGTAACTTCTATTGTTCCATAATTCCAGGTGCCCATTTCTAATCCCATATGTAACATGTTTATTAGATGTAATATTTTATCTCTTGGATTCGGTGTCTAACACTATCATTTTGTTCTTATTTCAATAAAAGTGTTTTCCTCCTCCTCACTTTGTCAGAATCTAATGGTTTTCTTTATCACAGTAGAAAGTTAGAAAGATTCCTTCCTAAAAGACAAAAATGGACCATTTGTGTCTTCATTTTAATTCAATTTGTATCATAAAATCCAGACCAAATAAAGAAACTTTATAATACTAGAAACTGCCAGAATTGATCTGGGATTTTTTTTATTTGTTGCTTGTTTTTAATATTTGGGCATGAAGTCTCAGTAAATCTGTTGCTCATTGTCTTCATTACCGGTAGCCTTGTGGACACAGAAGGAAACAGTACCAAATGCTCCTATGATTTCTGGTTTTCTTTGGGAATTCACTATCTGTGTGCTTTAATCAAGTGGAAATACACAGGAACTATTCCAACTTTGAGCTGACAAAAGCCCAGTATTAGTTGTTTCGTGAGAACTCTACAGATAAAAATTCCACATGGATTTTCCTGGTTTTGTAAATTTATTAAAAAATAATATAGTCAGTACAAAATTAGACCATGAAAGTTAAAAGAGCTAGTAAAGTAATTTATTGGGTCTGTGAAATCATCTAGGAAATACAGGCATTTTCATACAATTTTAACTATTGTATTATATTTAAGACACTGAAGGCACCTGAAACCTTGGTCTCCAGACCCAGAAAAGGTTCTCACTAGAAATGTGTTCCTTGCACACCATCCTCTGGAACAAAGGACTACTTTACCTTTATCATATCTGTGTAGCTTTTTGCTGGATGGTCAGTCAAGCACCATTGTTAAATATAGATGTTGGAAAACCTTAATCTTCTTTCATATTCATTTCCCACACCTTGTCAACATCTGCATAGCTCACCAGTGAAGCTGCTTTACATGCAATCCACCCACAGTTAACAGCTTATAGGTCAGGGATGGGAATTCACCTTGAGATCACTGAGCCTACATACATTACTGTGATGACAGGTATAGCACCCAGTGATGAACCTTCTGTCAGTCACAGAGAGGTCACACTGGTATCAGTTGCCAACATGGCTTTCTCCCATCTTAAAAAAAAAAAAGGAAATTAAAAACAGTCTATGTTTTATTTTCTTCTCGTGGAAAATGGAAACAGAGTTGATGCTGTTCACTAGTGTCAAGTGGCTGAAGATTTAGGGCCCCAGAGCTCAGGAGGTCTCCTTTAACTGTGCTGGCTGTACTCTCTGCAGCAACATAAATTGCTGCCTGAACTGAGCCCCTCATAAGCTATTCCAGGAGCAATGATGACAGCCACATTAATGTGAACTGCACTGGAAACAAACATCTCCAGCCCAGTGTCAGGACAGCCAAATAAGGGCATGGCATTCTCCTGTTTCATACCTACTTTTTTCCATTATAAAACCTGTAAAATAGGTCTAGTTAAAAAATTATCACATTGAAAGACTGAAAGATTTTTAGTTTTCCTAAAGAGGTGCCTGAGTCTCTTATGAAAGAAAGAGTAAGTTGTAGCATGAATAAAAAGAAATATCAGAGTTTGCTAAAGGTTCACCTACAATTCTGTAGCTTTAGCATTATCATGAGCAGATCAGTATACCAAATCTAAGATCAATACTCATATCTCATTATGCCATCTTTGTCCACTGTGTTAAAGAAATGCCAGAGCTCATGAGATAACAACAGAATATTAATATTGCAGAGGTTAAAAATCATGCTCTCTGTAGTTATCTATGAGTGCTTGGGCTAGTTGCCGTAAAATCTTGTTTCAAGGCCCTTACAGGGTAATAAGATCAGTGCTCTCCAGTCTTTCTGTGAGACCTCAGAAGAACCTTCATATATTCCTCTATTTTGCCAACCTACTGAGGTACTTCAATGTTCGATGTATTTGCTCTGCACAGACAAAGCCTGGTTTTTCTAAACAAGGTGGTTTGGATGACATTTTTTTAGTGTCAAAATGAAGTCCTTCTTTCATGAAAAAAAAAACATCCTCAGAGGAAAACAAAAAATCAGCCCTAGCATAAAGCATAAAGTGTTAATACATATGAAATAAATTGATTTTGCCAAGGCTAAATTTTTCTAGTGGAGCCTGTACTTGAGAACATTGGAGTGCTCTCTTGAGTTATCTCATTGTATCAGTGTTTGCAGGACAGTACCTTGAATTTTTTTCTATCATACAAAGTTGATATATAAAGAGACTGGATTTAATTGAAATCTGAACGCATAGAAGTCTTCAAAAAAATCCTGTAATTTTATTAGAAAAAAGTATTTTTATGAAAGAAGAATCAAAGCATATAAGGAACCTTTAGGACAGATTCTGGTATGAAATGCATCTGTAGTCTTAATAAATGTGATTGCAGCCTCTAATAAATGCTTCTTTTATTTTTGTATGAGAAGTTTTTAGAGGTGGAAGGATTTGCTCCTTAAAAATATTTTTCTTTTACTTTGCATATTGGATTTTAGAAATCCATTCATACCATGGATTTGATGAAGACAAGCCATAAGTTTATGCAAAGTCTTTAGCTGCAGAAGACCCTGACCTTACAGAGGATCAACTCTTCCAGAGTTTTATTACCAAGTTAATACAGTTGCTTAAATAATGTAGAGCATATGAATGCAAACTGTGGAGATCTGTCTGAGGTTGTTAGCCTTCTCTGTATGCACCTGCCTCTCCTTCAATATATATGCAGCTGTCTTACTTGGTCTGGATACCAAGGTTTCAGGTGCCTTCAGTGTCTTAAATATAATACAATAGTTGAAATTATATGAAAATGCCTGTATTTCAACACAGCAGGGATTGAATCCAAAGTTTCCATATATAAAAGTCTGAGGCTCAGGTCCTTCCCACTTAACTTGAGGTACAAAACTGAGAAGTATCTACATTAATAATGAAAACACTGTATGAAAACAGGGCTATTCATGCCTTCGTACAGACAGATTTATTATTATTATTATTATTATTATTATTATTATTATTATTATTATTATTATTATTATTATTATAATAATAATAATATTAATAATATTAATAATATTAATTTTTAATGAGACAGGTTTAGAAATTCTAAGTGAATTAAACTGTCTTTTTGGGTGCTGGTGGCTCTGGTTTTAAATACCATCATACTTTTACTTCTGCAAGGTTTTTTTTTGCCCTTTAACCATTTAGTAGGAATATCAGTATACAGAGACAAGAAATAATTTCTGATTCTCATTCAGGGACAGTAATACAAGTGCCTTTTATCCTTTCCTGCACGGAGTACCATATTGCCTTTAAAGTTGTCTTTTAACTTCATGTAGTGGGAAGTCCTGGTAGCCAAGTTACTTCAGGTTTTCACTGCCAGGAATGAGTGGTTGAGGGAATGAAAAATTCACCCCAATAGGCTACAGAAAGTAGCAATGAATAGGTTGTCCACATCCCCATTTCAGGAGTCCTTCCCTGTGTCTTAGAGTTTTCCCTTCCTGTGGGAAGGTGACTGCAGCACCCTTGTCATACACAAGGGTGACAGACAAGGGTGCACACGAGGGCATAACTGTCAATACCAGTTACAGGGATGTATATCAGGAACAGCACCATTAAAGTAAAAGGGGTACAGAGGTACAATGCTGGGGAGAACAAGCCTATAGTTAGAGCTCAGTAGGTGGGACTGCAGGAATTAATCATGTTTTCAGACAGCCACTTCATCTGTCACGTGACAATAAATATTACATTTAGAAAAATGCAATATTATCTCTCCCTTGTTAATTGTTGAGAAAATGCAACTCAAGAAGCAAAGCTTTAAGCTTTTGTTTTAAGCTGAGTGTCCAGTCCTATGTTGCAGAATTTGCCATGATTATGTGTGAATAAAGTCCATCATATAATTTAAATTTAGTTTTATTAAACTGACTCTCTCCCCCATCTCAGCATCCATTAAATTATTGTTCTTGTCCTCCTCAGTTCCCCTAAAGATGCTATTCATTAAAATGTAGAGAATAAAATCTCTATATGTGCATTTTTGCTTATTAGCTGTGCTGGCTGCCTCATCATTTGCCAAAATCATATTTCTTGAACAAGGAGGGCAGAAACAATGTGAAATCAATCTTTTTTGCTTGGCCAGATAAACATGAGACACAATGAGAGAAAGAAAGGCACAGAGAGAGACAGATAGGGAGAAAGAAAATAAAGCAAGAAAACAGCAACACCATCCCAGTGGTGATGGATAACTGAAGTGAACGTGTCAGGATGGTATTATGTAAATTACCAAAGCAGCTGAGCAGTGCACTGATGATTACAGAGGATGTGAACAATGTTGTGGTCCCCAGGTGCCACCATGCCTTGTTATTTTTTCTTCCCTCCAACTACCCTTGGGGTAGATTCTTCCTGACCTGAGTCCTTGAAAAAATCATCCAAGAAATACGTTCCTAAAAAAAAAGGGTTAGAGGACATCTATGACATTTCTCTTAAGCAATAACTGCACCCTGTGTGTTGCCAGTTTAACATTCTAAAAAGTGCTTTTTCCTTACACCTCTGAAGGATTTGACTTATCAAACACCTTGATTACAGAATAGGCTCAAGGTCAAAATAATTTTAAACCAAAAAGGAAAACTGAAGGGTGGGGGACATGCATTCAACATGCATTACTCTCTATTTTAAAGTTACTCTGTATTATTAGGAAAAACTTTTTTCAGTCTCAGTAAACATTCTGTGTATCTGTGTTTGAATTTTAATGTTAATGTTTGTGTCTACTGTTTCTGCTGACTCTGCATTTTGTTTCTCCTTTTGGGGAGTGTTGATTTAAATAACTGTAGATCAAGACAGCAAAGGAATAATTTGTTAATTAGGCCTTGTTTGAAATTACTTTCTTTTTAAGCTGAATGTGGGCCCAAAACATAAAGTTCCATAGTCGACTGATAAACTCATAAATTATTGAGACAAACATCCAGACACTCTGCAGACTTCTCAGGATTGTACCTTAGGAAACAATAAACCTCCATTGGTTTAGGTTTTGCAAAACCCCTTGTCAACATGTCAAGGATTTCATCCAAAACGGTGTAAACAGCATGAGAAATGGAATAAAGCATTAGAAAAATTCAGAAAATTATTCAGCAAGATTCTTACAGTCCTTAAATTATTTTGACCATGTTCCTAATTAATTTTTTCACAAATAGATGAAATTATATTTTCTTATTAACAACATGCATAGAACATATTTCTACTTGATTGAGGTTGATCTATATTGATTACACAATGTACCAGTTACAATAGCAAAAGTTTCATGGAAGTCAGGAAAACCTAAGCTAGCTCCTCCTGCAGAAGGAGAGTTCCCAAATGCAGAAGAAGCCTGTTGCAGCAGCCTGGGATTCTTTTATTTGAAGATCAATTTAGATGGCAAAAATTGTTTCATCTCTCCTTGAAATTTGGCAGAGGCATGCAGTCCTGTTAGATCTTTATTTCTGCACAGCATCTATTGTATCAGGTCCAGTCTTACATCTGAATTCACTGGACTCTGCAATACCAACAATAAATAAGACTCATTCGCCATAATGCCTTCAATAAGAGTTTCTTGGAGTAGGGAATGCACTGTCTGCACAATAGCAACTTTCCAGCTGTGCTCTGGGCAGCCTCATGGGATTAGCAGGGTAACTTGGTAACTGACACTTGTACAGGTTCAAATTTGAAATTGCATTTAATTTGTATATCATTATGTAATCCAGAATTTGAACCTTTAAGGCAAATATAGCAGTAAATGGGCATCCTGCTAAAAATATTTGCAATCCAATAATTAATTTAATGGGATTCATGTCTCTGGAGACTAGTACAAGGCCTTTTTGTGGCAGATTGCATTTGCTCTCTTTACATATGTACAGGGCAGCACTCAGTGGGTGAGGGTACACGTGATCTGGTAGATGGGCAGAAACATTCCCTTCTGGAGAGAAAATTCCCTTTCATGGGACAGGGACAGCATGAGCATGTACAGTCCCTCTTGTATTCAATGGCTCTTGAAGGGCTTTCCAAGGTGGAATTTATCAGTAAGGTCTGTATGACTTCTTTGGGATTCTTTCTTGATTCCTTCTTTTGGAGGATGTCACTGTAGATGTCACTGAACGTGTTGTTTTGTTTAATTTCACGAGAAGAAAAAATAAACAAACCTGGGAGAAAAGCAAGCCAGATCGACTACACAGAGAAACTTTATGATGGCAAACTTACCTCTGGTTATGTTGTTAATACACAGTGGTTTGCTACCCCAAGATGTTTTAAGAATGTCAAATATAGGAATACATTTCTAATGGAAAAATTGCTTGGGAAACTTCTATCAGTTTGGATTTGGATAGATTGCTGAGTCTGATGTCTGGTTAGGCTCCTTTTACATTCCTGCACTCAATGATGAATAGTAAAATAAGCCATGACAAAACAATTGCTTCTTATTGGTTCTCTACTATATTTAATTCAGGATTTTTTGTATGACTTTAAAAATAGCTCCTATAGAAAGGATATAGAAATTCTCCTTCATGTGACTTTGTCATTGCTCCATTGTGTAAGATCTCCAAAAACCCTTAAAAGCACAAGTCTTGCTAATTGTTAATTGGGACATTCAATGGGACTTGAGCATCCACTTCACTTAATTGCTTTTGAGCAGCCAACACAGCTCTGAGAAGTGGCAGACATTTGTGACCAGATTTACTCCTATTTCCTGGGTCCAATTTGTCAAGAGCAAAAGCATCACTTACAAAACGCCATTGACCCTCAATTGTTCAGCTTTTCTGCAGGACCCAGACTACCTATTGCAGGAGTTATTTTGTTCCACTTGGCTTTTCTTTATAGAAGTAAATAGATACAGAATTTTTATAATGCTTTGTTTCCTTTGTTTTAAAGCACTTATTTTTAATGTGATTTTTCACTCACAAAAAAAAAAATATTTCTGGCAGTGTAATAATAACTTTCATTTGTATTGTACCTTTCATCTCAAGTGATCCCAAAGCACTTTACTAACTTAACAAGCTGAAACACACTATATTAAATACTACACATAGGGATCACTTCACCCACCACTAAAACAACCACTTATGTGGTGAAATGAACCAACTGTTTAAAGGCTCAGTTCTGCTAGGTGTTGAGCTCTATTAGCCTGATACAATGCCCACTGAAGTCAATATAAAGACTCCTAAAGATTTCATTGGGCTCTGAATTAGAATTTATTACAATCTTCCAACAAAGCATTTAGGAACATGCTTAAGTTAAGCACTTGAGCAGTTCCATTGACATTAATAGAGCCTGAGGTTTCTTAAAGTTGAGCTTGTGAGTTTTTGAAGTAGGGCCAGGTGTCTGAGTGCTGTGCAGTAGAGATTGCAGTGAGTGCATTGATACAGCAAAGAAGCAGAAAACAAGATCTGAAGAACACCCTAACTCATTAAATTCACTGCTGAAATTAGGTAGCGCAATTTAAATACCCTTACCAAACACATGATCAAGACAGCATGAAAGAAGAATTGTTAGTCCACTCCTTGAAATATTTTTGCATTCACTACATGCTAATAACTTTATACCATTACCTCTGTTTTATTACCAGTGCTTTGTTATTTAGAGATTGTAAAATTATGAATCTTCTTGTGTTTGCAAATCATAGATTCCTCCTAACGTAATCCAGCAATTCATTACTTTTCTGCCTGCACTGTTAGCTGGATTAATAAACATCTCCATTTTTTATTAATTAAAAAATGGTAGAAAACAATAGGTCTATAAGTTGAAGCAAAGCATTTGGAAATAACTATAGCAAAGCAACTGGAGGAAAAAAATGTGGCTTCTCTGTTTAGCATTAGGCAGCTCAAAGGATGCTGCTTCTCACTCCCAAAGACAGTAAGGCTTTGTGATACTAGAAAAGATAGTAAGTCCAGGTCAGAGCTGGGACAGTAATAACCCTTCTTCATAACCTGACTGCACCCTTCCATGTTAACATACTGTGAACTGAGCACAAGTGACAAAACCAATCCATCACTGCACCACCAACACAAAGAAGAATAGAGAGGTTAACAGAAATTGATGACATCCCTGCTCGAATTTTACACTGATTCGGCCAGCTTTACGATTGAAACAGACAAAGATTTATCGTCCAAGCTAGGACGCTGGCTCTCCTTGATTGCCTTGATTTTTTTTTTTATGCGCTTCTGCATATTTATTTCCAAGCTCATCACGGGCTTGTATCATTAGAATGCTGATTTGATTTTACATTCCAAGAGGAGTAGACATTATGCAGCCATTTGCATGATGTGAGAGAAATCACCATAACGGTTTGTGATATCGGCGACCAAAATGATCGGTAATGTTCACCTGCATAAGCAGGATCGTGTAATATTTTTTTTGAAATTCAGATTTTTTCTTTTGCTTCTCCCTCTGTGAAAAAAAAAATAAAAAGAAGGAATTATTCCATATCCTGTGGATGAGAAATTGTGTTTTGTCATGCCTCCGAGGGTTACAGTGGTATTGAGCTTTTATGAATTCGTTTGATATCAGGGCTGAGCGTTACGAGTTCCAACACAAATTTTTTTCCCCATGACATTATTACTGAAAGCTTTTATCAGTTCATTGTGACAAAAAATTGATTATTATCCTTGACATTTGATGGATAGCTTTCATAAAAGTGCTTTTTTTTTCTTTAGGTTCTTTATTTGTGTGTGTGCGTATGTGTGTGTGTGTGTAAGCCTGTAAAGTTTTCTTAGGAAAGTTCTATTTTCTGGATAGAAAAAAAACAAAAAAGGAACAAAAACCAAGCAACAACCACTTACTCTATGGCGTATTCTTGAATTATTGCTATCTGTGAAAAAGTTGAAAGTGAAGAGACATTCTGCTTCCTAACAGCTTTTTCCACTTAAACATTAGGAAAATATACTTTCACACATCTTAGAGAAAAATTTGGAGTACTAATATAACTGTTCTATAGACATCTGAAAAGAGATTTTTATGTAGCTGAGACAGAGCCATTGATAGACACTCTATAGTTAAGGTTAATTTGGGCCTTTGTCTTTGCTAGATTCTAATACCTCTTTGTAGTTGTTATATTTTAAACAAGCGTTTAGCAGGTGTCTGACAGAAGAACAAAGCTGCCTTTAAAGAGTTTTACTCTTGTTTATTGCGTTCTAGCAACAAGAAGCAATAGGACTTGACTCATTCTGAACAATGCCAGAAGCTGAAGCTAATGGTGATTCAATTATGGTCTCTCACAAATGGGAATATTCACCTCTGTGTGTGCATTAGTGCTGATGGGAGCTCTGTGCTTGCCTTGGGAGGAGAATATACTTTCAGAGAATCTGGTAGAACTGTTTTCTTCTGGAGGAAATGGCTGCTTTCCCTGGTTGCCATTCTCAATGATGGATTCATAGGAGTCTTCCCAGGGATCCTTGCTGAAACAAAAGGTGGGAGGATAGTGAATTTTAGAGAAATTTGTGAAGACACAAAGTCAGCCAGAGGCCAGACCAGCCATTTGCTAGAGAAAAGGGGCTTTAGAGAAGATAAGATTAGTTAAAGGAACAGATTTTAACCTTTTGAGACAAATGCAGTTAAGTGTCAAATCAATTAAGAAAAAAAAAATAGAGAAGTTTTCTGAACCATGCGCCACTTTCAGACATTTGGTGGTTTTTGAGACAAGGCAAGTCAGCATTAACAGAAAAAATATTATTTATCCTTGCTGTTACTATTGCATAGAAGCAAAATTTATTTCTAGTGATGGACTGGTGTAGGGACTGTTGCCATGTGTGAAAGAAAGGAAGAGGTGACAAGAAGAAGCCTTAGTCTGATGTATAACCCCCAATATGTGCCTTGCACTGAGAGAAGTGATGAAATGGTTGCAGTCCTCTTAATTCCTCCCCCCAGACTTTCCATTTCTCTCCATTCCCAACAAGCCTGTCCTGGGGGCAAGTTCTGGGCCAAGTTTACCAAATGGGGACAATATAAATGTCGGTAACACTGTGGAAAGGAAGAATTCTCCAGTGTATACTTTGCATCTGTTCTTAGAAAGAAGGATCTTGTTAACACAAGAACAGCAGAACAGGTTTTCTTACAGTAGTAATGAGTGGAAAGGACCAGCATAACAGTTTTGAAAAAAAAGTTTATGATAAAATACTTCATCCATGTTAAGTTCATAGGAATATCAGACTGATAAACTAATATTGGAAGACTGAAAAATATCTGAGGTTGGTTCTGGAAAAAAATGGTTCTTGTGCCACTGCTTGAGCAGGACAAATACTACAGCACATTGTCATCTCATTAAGTGGACATAGAGCTACTAAGTCAGGGTGATGAAATCAATGTAGAATTAAAATAATGGCACACTGTCAATCAACATAGCTTAATGAAAAATTATCAAATAAACTTGCTCTTTTTGATTAAGTTTATGATTTCATTGGCAAAGATTTCTAAAAGGTACTTGACTTTTTTAGGAGTAAAAAGACTGCAGGTAGAGAATTCATTAAAAGTTTTCTGACTTGATAGTTTTTGAAAAAGAATTCTAATGAAAAAATAATCTGTTTGGTTTTTCCTATTGGATTCCATCTTTCTGTCCTGAGTCAAGTCATAACCTTAGCAGGACTGTACAAAATGACACAATTGGTCTTGTTATGATTTACACACACAAAAAAAACCCTATATGGTAAATAATGATAAAGACAGTTCTGACAAATAACCTAGATATTACAACGATCTGGACTTGCTAGAATAAGATTTACTTTAACTTTTCAAACCATGATATTACATATCTAGCCGTCAAAACTGCAAATCGCAATTCCCTTCTGAAGAAGAAACTAATTTTGAAAACGAATATCATAAGGAGTTAGAAATTACCAGGATTCATATGACATGGAAAAGCATATGATCAGGAAGTAAAGGATGCAAATATCAGTCCTCAGATATCTGGCCAGAAGGAGTAAGTTGATGATTAACCAGTGTAATAATTTATTTAAGGATCTCATGGCTCCTCCAGTTTTTTTGGTGTTTTAAAAAATGAAAAGCTTTGAAAAAGTATGTTCTGTCTTACCAGCAGGCCTGATGCAAGAGTTAGAGTCATTCTGTTCCCTCCACTGCAGAGTTTAAATTATCTCTGAATTTTCAGCTTCATCAAAATAATATTAAAATGTGTAACTGCCTATGAGTTTCATAAACAAAAAATTGCATAAACCAAGATACCCAAATTAGGCACTGAAAGCACACATATATACTATTAGAGTACCTAAATGCCAGTTTCAGGGCCAAAGGCAAATATGTGCAAGGTCTTCTGAGTATTCTTGAATGTAATGCTGTCACTTTCCAGTTGTATTTCAAAAGACTTTAGTTGTTTACTTTTTCTCCTGGTACAATATTAGGATTTTATCTGCAGCTTTCACAAGAGAGAAAAAAACCATGTTGTCTATTACTTTTCAATGTTAAAATAATTTTCAGACTCTGAAAACTGGAAGGTACTGCTGTTGAGTATGAAATCTTGGCTCATTTGCCAGTGCACTCACTAAATGTGATTTTTTTTTTCATTGGCTGGATTGTCTTTACGTGGTGGGTTAGACCTGGCAAATAGCCATGCTTACACCAGCATGGCTCCCTCCTTCCTTCCCTCTGCTTAGCAGGACTGGGGGAGAAAATAGGATAAGAAACTTCATGTGCTGAGATTGAGACAGTAAAATTTGTTACCAGTTACAGTCACTGGAAAAATAGATTCAACTTGAAGACAATTAATTTACTTTTTTTTCCTAAATAAAATAGATTTTGTTAGTAAGAAACAAAAGGCAAACATTAAAACCCCACCTTTCCTTCCCATGTTCTGCCCACAGAGCCAATGCCCTGCAGAACCCCTACTGCCAAAGCCTTGCCACAAACACCCCCAAAAAAATGATATAAAAAGGTTAACATATAAGGAGTTTGAAATAATTAGTGGATGAAATTTAAGTTGCACGAGGATACTGCTTTCATATTTTCTGTCAATACTGCAGGAAGTATTGTAATTAATTTTCTGCAGAAGAACACCCTTTTAATCAAACTTGATGAGCATGATTCTCCCTCTATTTGTATAGTAACTTTACAAATTTAATTTTAAAAGGCTGATTTTGGGGTTTTTTTAAATCAAAACCTGTTTGGATTGTTCATTTGGTTAAGTTTAGCCCTCTTCTAATGCAATGAAAGATCACATTTTTATTTCATTTTTATTGCAAGTATCGCATTTGCAGTGAAACTAATAAAACAAACCTTTGTTTTGGTTCTGACAATATTTTATTTAAATTGCAAAATTGTTGCTGCACATATTCAATTAAATATCATAGACCATAATATAAAGTTCTTGTCTGGATCTTCCTGTGAACAGTCAATTGTAATTAATCCACTAAGAATCCATTGTACTGTCCATATTAGAAATGTGTGAAGGCTGGAATATCTGCCACACTAGGATTTTTCAGGAGTTTCAAAATTTTTCTGCCAGCAGGAGTGATTTCACAGAAAAGAAAATGATGGCGGAGCAAAGAAGGGGAACTTTGGGTCACTCGGATATCTTGCTTCAGAAAATTAGAAGGATTTGTTTTGATTTCAATGCTTGAGTCTTTGTTCCATTAGAGCACTTGTCATTCTGTTATGATTATAATTTGGCAAATTATTTCTAATTGAAAAGTCAGCTTCCATGAAGAAATGAAATTTCTAAAATAACCTAAACCCAAGCATTTCAAAACTGTCAGAAATTTTCTTTAGATTTGCAATCAAAATCCTAGAAATACCAATCCCATTTCACAAAGCATTTCTGATAGTAATATTTTCCAATGAACTGTAAATCAATCAACTTTTGTCTTAAAGCCTCTAGTCTTACTCTCACGAATTTCTCTATTCTTCCTTGTCAGTTGCCAGTTTGGTTCATTTTGCAGACAAATCACTAGGTTTAACAAGTAGATTTTAGATTTAGGCCTAATGATAGAACCACACAGAATATTTAAATTATTCCAAAATTCAAGTAGGTTTTTAAATTAAAGACAGTTAAACAAGGATTTGGGATAAATTAGCTAGTAATATAAATTGAAATTGTGCATTGACAAAATGATGCTACATTACACTTAGTCTGATTTCAGGTCAGAAGCAGGTACACGTAGGAAGACAGCAACAGCCTGAAATATTTGTAGTACTTTCTATGAGAGGAATAATGAATTTTCTCTCATGAGGAAAAGTAAATCAAATTTAAACTGTGAAGTTGGAGGCAATCTGGAAAGAAAGAATAATAAACTAAAAATAAATTGTTCTCCTTTGTTGTGAGTGAATTATGCACATTACTCCAAACAGATTTTGTTGAGGTGATTTAGCCATAATCCACTTGTTTTGTTCTTGCATGCCTAAATTTTATGTATCATTTGTACAAAGATGAATAAAAGACTGTTTCAGAGATATAAATATGCATATGCAAAGCCAAGTACAGTAAGATTGAATCATCACCATATATTCTGTAACAGGAAAATAAAAAAGATGACACCGAGCATCAAATTACTTTATTTTACTAGCTTTTCCCCCAAACACATTTTTAAAAGTACAAAGCAATATAATTTGTTGTGGCATGCTACTCCCTGTGTTGCTATTAAGCTATCCAGGTGATGCTCTCTTGAGAATCCACTCTGAACAGAGGCCTAATTCAAGACTGGATCACAACATCTGCACCAGATAGAATTTGTCATCTTCTGTCTTCAAGCCCATTGGCTGTTGCTTAGCAACTGGTCAATCTCAGAGAGTATTTGCCATGACAAATTAGTAGTGTTGTTACCATGACAACCAGCTTTGTTACTTAATTAAATTGATTTGAATCAGAATTGGCTTTCGGGGAAACAAGTGTGTTGTGTGAAGTAGTAAACATGAGCTTGCAGTTAAACCATTCATGCTTTGATGTAGTAGTCCCTAAAATCAACACCATCAGGATGAAATCCACAATCAAGTCCTGAAATCACTGTGGATAGACTTACTTAAGATTTTAATTTTCTTTTCCAGATTTTTTTTAGAGCACTCTGGATATATTTAGCAACGATCAAAAAAAAAAAAAAAAAATCCAAACCCCAGGCTACTCCAATTTCTTGATTAATGCTCTGACAGTGTAAGCAGGGAAGTTACTGCTCTTTAGCAACCAATTCTGGAGCCATGTTTCACGTGTCACTGGAAAGTGCACAGCTTCACACGAAAAAAGGAAAAAGAAATCAGATTATGTGGGCTAAAGAGCTAGGAATGGAATTTCTTGACATCCTTTCTATTTCTTCTCCAGTGGCATCTTGGCTGCTACCTGGAAAGTCTCAGTGTTCACCATAATATGGGACTCTGACTGGCTTGAGAAAGTGAGGGAAATCCCTTCTTTTGATACTTAGGGTCCAGGCAGCACAAAATTAAAATAAGGCAAGCTAGAAATTCAGATTTCACACTATCAGCAAATTTCTTTTAACAGAAACACCTACACACTTTTTAATTATGTTTTCTACCCCTCTTATCCTCTTTGCAGACTGACAGAGGCACAGGATTAGCATATTTATGTCATACATATATTTAATGAATGAAACCTACACATTAAGTATGAGCACAGCTGTTGCAGACTTCAGATACGCAATCTCACATTTTTTCAGTTCATCTCTATATGACCAGTAATATGTGGGTTCCTGCTTTTGCTGTCCTTCCTGATCTTCTTGCAAATGTAACTGCAAAACTCAAGTTGCATTTTCCTTATAAAATATTAAATTAACTGCTTGGAATTATTTGAAATTTCTCATTATGTGTGACTGATTAAAACCTCGAATGTGCTGTTTTGCCTGGACGTTCCGAAGCTTAAGCCTATGTAAACAATAAATGGGAAACATCAACCAAGTGGTGAGTCACAAGGGAAACTGCAAAATGTTGACAAATTCTAAATTGCAAGGTGCTGTGTGGCCTTGCTACATCGCTTGTGTGCTATCTGTAATTCACACTGCTATCATTAGAATATGCAGACTGCCTACTGAATTTCTCTGAAGTAGATTTTTATTTCTTTAGACATTATTAGCAGAGTCTCACTTTTTTAATGCACTTTTTTTGAGAGCTTGTCTTTTTTCAGAAGCTTCTGGAAAAATAAATCATTTAAAAGAAAGAAAAAACATTTACATATGTACCACTAGCATAACCATCTATCTATCTTTCACACCTCTGAATGAATTCATACAAAGTGTTTTTCTCCTTAGATTGGTTTCACAAAACTTAGTAATACAACACCTGGTTTACAGCAGTTTAGATGTAAGTTTGAAATATTTTAATGTTTTCTCCTTGTAAATATTATACATTATATGCATTACCCTGATGCAGTGATTTCATTTCAGGGTTTTACCAAAAACCCTGTAGAAATGTTATATGGTCTTTCTCATACTTAAAGAAAAATTAATAATAAGAATTGACATCTTTATTATAAAATAATGGAAAATGCAGAGGAAAAAAATTAAGTCATTGTCAAAAGTTCAGAATTCACAGTCATTGTTCACACATCTGTCACACACATCAATGTTAGGCTTCAAGTTTTGACCAGCTAAAATTTGTATATCATAAAGTATCTCTAAAAGTTGATTTTTAAGTACTTTTTATTAAAAGCGCCTTTATAATTTTTGTGGGGCTCTAACTGGTAGGAAAAAAATTGACTATTAGAAGAAAAAGAAATTCTGATAAGTGTTTTTTTTGATAGATTTCATTTGTATTCATCTAATTCTGACTGTTGAAACAATACACTGCCAGAAAAATGTTGTTTTCTGAAAAATTATTGTCAATGTTAATAAGAGAAAAATCTAAAGAATAAAAGTGGAGAGAAAGTGTGGATTAAAATTTTGTTCAAAAGATAGATGGAAGTCTGAAACAGGGAATATTGCAGATTATCCATAAGTGGTACAGTTAATTGAGAGAAGCTGAAAAGCCATACATAAGTCAGGAAGAGAACACTTAAAGAAAAAAAAAAAAAAGGAGAATAGGTATTACCTTTTTTGTACATCAATAAGCAGAGGGGCAATACCCCATCTCTTCCATGGCTCACTACTCATTTTGGTGACCACCTGGTGACCAATCTTCTAATTAAGGTATAGGTTTTAGAAATGGAATTCAGCTCTTTCCAGATGAAATGAACAGACATGTCAGCAGTTTTTATCCATTTAAATGAAAAAAGGTAGCAATGCTGTAAATACTTGGATTCCTTCTTAAGCATATTTAGCCTTCAGAGACCACGAACTGGACAAATACTGGGGGTTTAGCAAAGACACAAATGTAGTAGTTGAGGGACCTGTACAAATATCATTCACAACTGCATGGGGATTCTGGGCACAGGTGTGGTAGAGTGGAGAATGACATGGGATTTAAATGTATCATTTCATTATTATAGCTTTTCCTACAGTATAAACGCCAGAGTATTATATAAACACAACACCACAGCCTTGTTGCATCGAGTGAAGGTGCAGTCCCAGAAACAGGCCTCATGGTTGTGAAAAGCAGAAATTTCATGGCTCAGCCATGTCTGAAATGGAGTCCTTCACTTCCCTGGCCACTCCACAAGGTGAGGGGTTAGGTCAGTCTCAGAGTGACTCAGGCAGCCTAATGAACTTTGCTGCTCATCCCTGGGAAAAGTGGGCAGATACTTATTAGGCATTGTCTATTCCTATTTTAGTCGGCTTAAGTAGACAGTAATAATGCTGTAAGTTGGCTTAGCCACAGCTAATGGATGTCACAGTCTTATAGTATTCTACTTTTTGATGAAATGTTGGAGGGATAAGCCAAAGGAGGAATTTATAAGTATGGCAAACATCTTTCAGTAGTTTGTCATCACTTATTAGCTGTCTCAGTCTCTCCAAAAGAATTGGTGTTAGAGCCATATTTTTCTTTTCAAGGTTATTGAGTGTTTTTACTTTGAAGATGAATACTTCAAAATCATTCTATAATGATGAACTTCACACTCCAAGAAAGAAAAATTTCTCTTTCACAAATGTTTTAATATTCTGTAGCTTACTATCCTCTTCTGATTCACTCTAGGAAATTATGGGTTAGTGATATTTTTCCTACCCACGCCTTAAGATTAAAGGTACAATTGAGCAATTGAAGGCCTGTCCATTCTCTCCTCCATGAACAGTGACAGATCTGACCCAGACAAATATAAACAGATGCAGCAGGACTAATCCTGATTTTTCATAAAGTTGGGTGACCAGTAAAATTTCAGGGAATTAACTCTATCAAGCTTTAAGATTCTTATCATTAACATAAACTGCTATTGTACTAGGCGCTGTACAAAGAGTAAAATGTTGTACAGACTTGCTAGTTGAAGATAAGGATATTGGCTCTGTAAGTAAGGGGAATACAAAAAGAAAGAAACATAAGTACTCAATGTGCTATGCTTCAGTCATAGAATCAGATATTAAACTGGATTGGAGGGGACCCATCAAGATCATTGAGGCCAACTCCTGACTCTGTGCAGGATGCCCCAAGAGTCACACCACATGGCTGAGAGCATTGTCCAAACTCTGCCAGGCTTGGTGCTGTGACCACTTCTGTGGGAAGCCTGTTGAAGTGCTCAGCCACCATCTGAGTAAAAAACCTTTTCCTGATATCTGTCACAAGCCTCCTCTGACTCACCTTCATGCTGTTTCCTCGAGTTATTTCACTCCACAGGATTAATATTTGAAAAGGAGTCTACCTAAATGTTGGCAAATGTCACTAAAAGCAAGTGAGAGATGCTAAATAGGAACAGTTTGCAGGTAAGGTTATCATGGTTTAAGTTCTGGCTACAAAAATGCACATTTTAACAAATTGTAGAATCCTACTTGTAGAAATTGGGATAGGATATCTTGAAAACTGAGGCTAGTTTTAACTGTGGATGGTTAAAAAAGGGTGTGTCTCTGATAAATTATGTAGACAGTATTTGGATGCAAGGACCAAGAATCTGTCAGAGAGGAACCAGGTTACAAGCCTGAGTGACATGTAAGATGGTGATGAATTTGATCAAAAAGAAGAAAGCATAAAGAATTTCTTTCCTTTAGGTCTATGAAGAAAAATAAACCCAAGGTGATAGCTGCAGCATTCTAAATGAATGAAGTGACCAGTACCTGCGGTTTAGAGGAAAAGAAGGATATGAAAGAGAAAGATAAGGATACCACCATAATAAGCTGAAAGTAACTGAAATAATGGACCAGAGAAGAGATGTAAGGGACAATTAGAAGAAACAGAGAAACAGGTGAGAAAATAGTTGAGGAAGGAGGAGGAGGACAAGATTTTAAGTGTTTGTTTTAAGATTTTAAGGGATTGATTATGCTGATGAGACAAACGGTTTTTAAATCTGACCTTTGGCTAAGAATCCTGAACATCTTTTCTTAGAGGAAGATTTTCCTGTGAAGGCAAATGTAGGAATGAGAACAGGAAAATCCCAGACACATGCTGTATTTCTTTAAAAATCTGAGAAATAAAGAAAAAAGAAGAAATTAACACCTAGGCATTAATGGAAAACAAGATCATAAATGGACTTCCTAAGGTAAGAAAAACTAAAGGCATGTTTATACACTAAGAGAGAAAACATAAGTAGTGCCAGAAAGCCATGGAGAATGTGATGAAAAAGATGAGGAGATTCTCTAGGAAGAAATAATTGGTAAAACTCATGAGAGAAGGAAGTAAAAGATCAGTATGGATAATCATAGTTACTCCAATGTTAAATTGGAACATAAAGGACAGATTATTGCCTGGTAAGTAGTCTTGGATGGTACTTTTAATTGTTTTTCAGTTTTCTAGATTGTATGTAGAAAATTATGCTAACTTAATAAATGCCTTTGTGCCCAGAAAAAAATGTAGTGGTATAATTCAGATCATAATTCACCAAGTATTTATTCGAAAAAAATTATGAAGACGATATAACAGTGTGGGAGAAAGCTCAGCTTGGAACAGGCCTATGTCTTGACTGGAGAACCAGCAAGAACCTGGAAAAGTGACTACATTTCTTGTAAGGCTTCACATATTAGGGTTTTATTCAATTCTACTGATCTTTGTCCTATCCTCTAATAAAAAAAAATCAAAATGGCACAATGCTAGGGCACAAATTCCATCTCCTACACTCATTTCTTATTTGCAATATAATCTGAAAGTGATACACATACAAATATATCTGTAAATACATATGCATGTATATACACATGCACACACAACACCATAAACATACCTTGCAAGATCTAAGAATAGATTTCATATTTACTAAGGAAGTAAATATAAGCAAGAAGATCTATTACCCCATTTTTCTTTGTAAACTGTAGCTTTTTTCTCCACCACATGATAAAAATGTACAGAAATCTGTAATTTCTTAATGACCTTCAAAATTTTACATCTTTTCCTCATTCTTTACAAAGTACTTAATGAATATTGCATTACATCAAGACAGTGCATCTGAAAGCATACTTTCTTAATAGAGCAAAACAAAGGACAACATTAAGGTTGAATGCCTTACACTGAAAGGAAATGGTGTTGAGTGATGATGGATTCTGTTGTGGTTAGGAGGAGATGCATGTTTTCATCCACAGAATCACAAGGCCAAAAATGACCTCAAGAGGTCATTTAGTCCATTCCTCTGCCCTAAGGCAAAACCAACTGACAATTTCTTGTCTAATCCTGGTCTTAAAGTCTTCTAATGATGGAGATTCCACAGCTACCACACTATCTTTTTCAAGTATTTCCCTAAGCTTTCTCTTAGAAGACATTTCATAACATTTTTACAGACTATTCTTTGTCCCAGTTAAGCCTAAGCCTAGCTGGGTCAGAGATCTATTAATTTCCATGTATTTTTAGAATCTTTCTTCTTCAGGAAATTTTAAAGAATAAATTTGATGTGGGGGCGTTAATTTTATGTCAAGCAGGACAGAGAGAATCCCTTAAAATATTTTGTGGCTTTATAGTTATTTTAAGAAATTGTTTGGAGTTGGGACCCTAAGGGTGAAAAGGGGACTGATTTATAGCACTATTTTTTTCCTTTACATAGATTGAAATGCACATCTAATAAGTTGTAGGAACATAGTTAATGTAAGTTAAGACAGGAAACAATGAAGAAGATACACTTTTATATAAAATGAAACTTTTGAAAGCATCAAGGAAGAGGCCATTGTTGAGTCCTGAGATTTGCAGCTGTGTCTCCAGCTGTTAGAAATCAGTGCCCACTGGCAAGCACTGAGAGGAGAGGGCAAAGAGCCCTCTGAGGAAGGGTTACCCTTCACTGCCACTGCCAACTTAAAGTGTACCAGTTGTAACCTCGTATTTGAATTTTTAGGTTCCTGTGGCTGTAATTACATCACAGAGGTAACACACAGCTTCTGAGCAGTGGCTTTGGAAACATTGATTTATCCAACACAATGGCTTTGTAAATAGCCACTCTAAATAAGAAGATGCTGAAGTAGCCTAAACACATTTTATTTTACTTTTACTTTTTTTCTAGATTCCATCACCAGTCTAAGCCTTCATCTCATTCTTGACATTTCATTTGCCATCAGAAAAATATGGTCAATTCATTGACCATAAGAAAAATTAGAGCTTCAGAAGTCACATAGTTAGCAAGAAATTACACAAAATGTGACTGTACTAGCAACACTTACTACAGAAAATAAAAATGTAAAAAGATAACATATTTCTGGCAAACCTTTCTGTCTTCTATTAAGGCAAGAAAAATCAAATCATTCATAAGAAAAAAACGTCTTTGTCCAACCATCTCTAATAAAATAATTTTGAGGAAATTCTTTTACCTATTGTCTTTGAAACTGGCTCACCTCACCTTGGCACCTTGGCCAAAGATTTTCAGTATAGTTTTATAAAATTCTTGCATATTTGCTTGTTATGATCTTCTTTCAGCTCTGCCATCCCTAGATGCAAGTGTATATATTCCATGCGCTTATGTGTTTGCACCATTTATCAACGAGTTTGCAAAAGTTTGGGTTTTTCCAGATTAACACTTCTGCTTCACAGCCATTTTTTTCAGTTACTTTGTACTCTCTATTATTTTGATTTATATGGAAACAATGCAAATACAGTGAATCCCTGAAAAAATCGTTAATAAAAATTAGGACGCATCTCCAATTTGATAAATTCTCATTTGAAAGAAACAGAGACTAGCACTTCTGTGTAAGTAGACAAGGAAGAGAAAGGGGAAATCTCAGAAAACTACAGTGTCTAGAGACTGGGATACTTCAGACAGCGACACTAATGTTCATTTTCCAAACAAGCTGGGGGATTACTGAGTTTAGAAGGAGCACTGTTTTCTCACAGCCCAGGGGCCCCACAAACTACTCTGAATTTTTTTTCCCTGCACAATCTATATACCACAATCTAATCTTGTACAGCCAACAAGATTTACTGTCATGTTTAGAACGTGTTTTAAATAGTGATTTGCCATCTCTTAAATAAATGTTGTTTGTAGCAGACAGTCTCTGGTTTAGTTTTGTTTTCCCTATCTGCCATGAGGATCCCATTTTCCCGTTAGTATGCTGACAACACAACTTCGTTAAGGCTGGTTGGTTCCATTTGCATTGGACATCTCTTCTGCATATAGATTGATGAGTTTAATCAGCGAATCAGGAGAAAGACTTGGACATCAATCAGTGTCAGTTTTCTTTCTTTCTAATTTCTGATTTGCTACTTCTAGTTATCAATGCAACAAAATGATGCCAATTTGAGATAAAGGCTTGGAAATAATGCAAAGTTAGTGTAAAATTGTCAACAGGCCCAGGAGCCCTACTGCATTATGATCACTGATATTTTGAAAAAGAGACACCATATTTAACAGCCAGGAACAATGATAAATTCATTATTCACAGTTCAGTAAAGAAAACATTTAGCAGTCTACTGATTAAAACATACCATAACGTCTTTTGTCTTGCTAGTAGAACAGAAATATTCCTATGGATTTCCATGGACTGATAATGAACCAAAAGGACAGTTTGTGCCCCAAAACCCAGCCTCATCTATCTTTAGAAGTAATGTAGTCAGTATTGTTTCATACTGTCAGTGTACGTGTGATATCTCATAATACTGTTTCTTGTATCCATTTTCACAGCAAACTGAAGCAGCGGGAAATTTTTTCCTTCATTATGGACAGAGTGGTCAATTAAGGCATAAGAAGACTGAATCTGTATCCTCAAGATCTGAATGTTCATATTGTTCTTCAGGAAGATAATTCTGAGCATTAGGAAGTTAATTCTTATCAATTTGAATGCAAATAAGGTTTCCAAATTCCTCTAACTATCTGGGTCTAACTGACTTCTCAGATCCTGTAAAGGGAGTGAATCAAATCAGACCCCCAGGCTAATTCCAAGCATTGCACTGTTCCTCGCCAATGGAAAACACCATCCAGGTATGCACCTTTGCCAGTAGCAGATTGTTTTCCTGACTGTGGGGGGAATGGAGTGTTGTTTCCTTATTGCTAGACCACCTTTATTGTCACACTCTAGGATGAAGAGAAATGTAGAGAGTACTCCTCCCATACCTACAGGTTAGAGATGGAGAGATAAGGGAACTGGCAGAGAGATCACTGCTCCTCATGCCCTAGCATGGCCATGAAGTTTTGGTCCACAGTGTGGGCCTAATTAAGGAATTAGACTAGCATCCTTTTTTAACAGGGCTGTAGATTGAAAAACAGCATAGTTAGGCCAATTATGCCTATACCTCATAAAATGGTTAAAAAATCAGCTCAAAAGCCCGCCACCCAAGAAGATAAAATGTCTCATATAATTACACCTCTTGAAGTATATTTCTGCTTATATAAATGCTAGTACATGTTCATGGAGATGCTTCCTTCGTTTAAATGCTAGAAGTATGTGGTTTTGAAGCAGTAAGTCCTGACATTTCTTTCTCAGAATCGAATATTTCTGATTTAGCTATTTACAACATTTTCATTGTAAGTGGAAATCACAAACATATTTGTCACATCAAGTTTGCCTTATTTTTTTAAAATAAATGGCCAAACAGTGTTGCCAGAAATAGCTGAGGAAATATCCATTTGATTTTAATTTATATGCAGGCAATCACAGAATCACAGAATAGAATCACAGAATCCTGTGGTCAGATATGCTTAAAATGGAAACCACTTGCCTTACATATTAATTCATTCTGCAGTCTGCAATGTGGCACTGACTGAGTATATACCATCTTTTTCTTCATACTTTGTAAAAAAAAATCTTCAATTTTAATTTTTTTAAAATTCTATTTGGAATAGTAAAACCATAATTATGAAACAACGATGATAATGAGATGATACAACTATCTGCCAAAGCTGTATGTAATACAATGTAGATCTTTTATATATTTGTATGTACTTATATACAAATATAAAAATATGGATAGGTAGATGTATGTATATGTATTTATATGAGAGAATAAAAATGCACATATATATATATGTATGCATATCTGAATATAAGTCTATACAAAGCCATCTTAGTACTTCATGTATTTCAATACATATATTTCAGAGAGAGAGTGGGAGAAGACCCAACTGGGCCTTATTTAAGAGTTGTGTGATCATTCCAGTCTGGAAAGAAAATGGTGATTGTATAAAACAAAGAAGCAATAACAGGAGAACAAAGGCAACCCATCCCAAATATCAGACAGCAAGCTATTTACTCATAGTGATAATGGTGACTGGAGGAATTCCTGCCTCTCCCAATGGCAGGTAGCTGGACTTTGGTGTAACAGTACCTGCAATAAACAGAAGGCCTGCAACAGGATTCAAGGGATTTCATCCTCACAGAAGAACCTTCGAAAACATGCTGAGGTGCAGGTACATGAGACCAATGCTATCTAAACTGGAAGACTTCCAAGGTAGACACTGCATTCTATGTGGATTTTTTTACCACCTCTGTAGCCACAGGAGAGTAAAATTGGAAGTTGTGGCGGCAAAATGATTATATGGTTATTTTAAAATATATTCAGCATGCCAATATCACATCACCTAACAGAGCAGCAGTTCTCCAGTGCTCTGAATTCTATCTCCCAGCTCCCATCAATGTTGGCTGATGGATTTCAAGCCACCAAATTACATTATATCTCCTGTATATTGAGGCTGTGCTTTGCTATTTTCTCCTACTGCTTTTCTCATAGAAACAAAGCCAGATAGATGTGTAGGGCTCACTTCTAGGGGCACTGAGCATTGCAAAGGCACTTAGTGTCATCTGAGATGCCCTAAAACATTCCTGCCCAGCCTCAGCTGCCACTTCAGAAAGACACAGGTCTGCAGTAGGTGCGGCATCGCATCTGACAGCCGTATGTGGATGCCTTAGGGTGTGTCAAGCAATGCTTGATGACAATGCATAGAGAACCAAATCAAATCCTCCTGGAGAAATGCTGCAATAACAAGCCTTGCCACCCTAGGCAGGTACCTCAGGCAGCCAAATCCAAAACATTTGCCCCTAGAGAGGTGAGGCAGACATGGCTGGATCCGGCTGAGTCCATGTGGCCAGGGCACCCCCATGGCTGGGGGTGGTGGGTGTGAAGCAGATGAAGACAAGATGCCTGGATCTGCCATCACTGTGTTGAGCCCTCAGACTGCTGCTGCAGGCCTTGTGTTGCAGTAGCCTTTTCTGAGCGTCTTTGCAGTCAATCCACTACTCAAGGGGAAAATTTTCCTTTTTTCCCTTATAGCCTGCTGTAGAGACACTTATCACCCAGGCTATTCAAACTGGCTCAGGGGTCCTGTTTAAAAGCAATCAACTGCATAACATATGGGGCTGGCTGCCCCTATACCAATGTCTAATTTTATAAAGGAAAGAGGTAGGGATTCAGAAGACGCTATGCTCTTACTGTAGGGCAAGTTCATATTTAGCAAGCAGGATCCAAAATCCTTGGCTTTACAGTTGTATTTACAATTAGCTCTAATAATTGAGAAAAGACAGTTGTCCTGGAACTGACTGTGTGGGAACACCTGATCATGCAAACACAGAAGCTGAAGAAACCTCGAGGGACCCACACACACTTTTCACACCTCCCCGATTAGTGACTGGAGCCAGGCCCTTTTGCTTGTGACAGATTAATCAGACCTTAACTCAGCCTCTAATTGGATGACAATCAGGTTCCCAGGATATGCTGAATGAAGGAAAAAATTCTCCTTCCCTTATATTTTATATGTCTTTCATTTCTGGCCTAGCTGTGTCCTTTTATTTTTTTCCCTTTTTTTCACATGATTCATTTACTTTGTTGCAGCTTCTTCTCCTTTAAATGAGCTGCATATTTTCACCCAGCATTTCTAACTTCCATCAGTTTTCCACTGAAGACACAACCTTTTCTTCTTATTATAACAGCACAGCTTGCAAAGTGATAGCTAGGAATCAGATTGTGTCAGCACTCCCATTACAACCCCCCGTTTTCAGGGAGTCATTTTTAGTGTGGCCGCAGAAATATACTCAGGACTTACTGCTGCTATCTAGGTTTTGTTCAAAGAGTGAATTTCCTTTTCCTCCGATCAGATGAAAACATTTGACCACTTGTAAAGTCCAGGATTATTAACAAATGAGTGTAAGGGAGAAAGTGACAGGTTTATGAGGCCAAGGTTATGTCAGTGGTTGTCTCCTCAATCCCTTTTCTGCCCCAGCACTTCACCCTCCCTCATAGTGTCTAGTCAAGAGAAATGCATAAAACATTCTCAAACCAGCTCTTGAATATCTGTCCAAACTTTCTACAGATATCCATTTAACTTCTCCACCTAGTTCACCAATGGCAGCTGAAGATTAAGGATCCTAAAATTCCATTTCCTGGACTTTGTTCAATGATTTAAATTTATTGTTGGGGTTGGGGTTTGATTTCAGCTTAGATTTTAAAAGTTTGTTTCTTTTGTTTGGTTGATCTTGTATTGTTATTGGGGTTTTTTCCTCATTGACTGATAATGATTTGATTCTGAATTGATATGACCACCAGAATTCAATAAAATCATGTCTTCATTTTCCCTCAATATTTTTTATAAACCCTCAAATTATCTATATCTCTCACTAACTGGTTTTTTTAACAAATATCAGCACTCTTGATTCAAGATGAAACAAAATAAAAATATTTCCAGAATTATTTTACTGCACTAGAATTAGTTGCAACTGCACTAAACAAATTTGCTGAATTAATACAATTTCACAGTGATGTAAAATCACTTCTACCAACTTTCACATTCTATTACAGCTTAGCAAACAATATGAAGTGTCTCTGATTGTATGCATGACTTATTTTGTCCTAGGCCTAGGGAAACTGAGGCATGTAAATTGTGGTGCCCCTGACAACTGAAACCTGTCTGTACAGAACCTATCTATAACAGACTATTCTAGGTCCCTTGCCAAACTCAGGAATTTTCTCTATCCAGGGAGCCAACATTCCTGCAGTGGCAGCCCCTTGTACCAGCTTCTGACATGTGAGTAAATACCAGGCTCACACTCTCTCACCTAGAGGTCTACCTAGGTCAACTCCATCCTTTAAACCAAATTATCTTTTCTCCTCAACATCACTTTAGATGTAAATATCATGTCCTTGTCTATAAGGTTTCACCTAACCAAGCTGTTTTTCTGACCAGCCTTTTAAGGTTATTATTATACTGATACTTTATATATATACAGGTGTTTCTGCACAATTACAAAGGAAAATTGTCAAGCACCCTGTTTCCAGCTTTGAAGTCATGTTCAGTTACATAACTCTTGACTGGTTCTTTGTAGAATTTCCCAGATAACATGTAGACTGCAGTGATCAGTTAACTCCTGATTACCTCCCACCAATCCCTCCATAAACACATGAGTTTTCCATTAGCTCCCTGTGAAAGGACCCTGATGTGCCATTACAAATGTTGCTCTGGGAAGATCAAATTCTTCACCCTATTTTTCTTCTCCACTTTCCCTAATGAAAGTGCTCATTTTCTTGATTCAATCTGTGACATCATTTCAACTGTGTACATTCAAATCCATGTGAGAACCCATTCCTTTTGCTACCTGCAAGCACTAGGTGGTAATTGCTTATGTGACAATCACCCTATATGAAAATAGATTAACAAACCAACTGTGTTATAAAAACTTAAAATTCAACAAGTATATTAATTATCCTGAACATTATGGCTATATGATGAACTCCTCTAGACCCCTTTAGTTACTTAGACTGCTGCTTCTATGAGACAAGAATCTTGTGGTGAGAATATATCCAGAAGGCTGTAAATCATACTTTACAAAACCTTAATTATCATAGCTCATCTTGGTAATAAAAGGGGAATTGCCCTAAACTCAGTTCTTGTTTTCAGCAACCCAATAATTCTTTTTATCTGAACATCACATAGGGGTTTTTGGTTTTTTTTCCTTTCTATCTCATAGTTTTTACTTAAGAACTCTCTTCTAAAACCAAGTAATAAAAATTAATTTCTGTTTCCCAATTTTTATTTGCCAGTTACTATTAGCTTTTAAATGTCATAAATATAATGTGGTTTGCTGATTTCAACTTAATACCTTAATACACCTGGAATTATTACTAACATTCTTTACAGTGTTGTTCAAGTGCCTTTATAGCAATTGTTATTTTGTTCCTTGTGGATAAGATTCTATTTTAACCCAAAATTTAGAGTCTGCTTTCAGACCTACTTTTTGAGATCATTCAACTGCAGAGTGATGGAAAGTAAGTAACAAAGTTGAGTGACAGAAAGATAAATGCACTAATGTAAATTTGGGCCTCTTCAGGTCCCAAACATTTCCCACAGGAACCAGTGTGTTACTACAGCTTTACTGCAGCATGCATAAGAGCAGATCTAAGAGGTGATGTTTATAAGCTGAATTGTTTGGGGAAATGATGATGGATTTTTGGCCATGAAATAAAATCCGAGAGTACTGAGCAAATAAGCATACAGCTGAAGCTGTAGAAGTCTTCGTTCTTCCCTCGGTAGGGATATTGGATAGAAATGTGTCTTCTTCCAGAAAAGAAAAGATGACCACTGAGAAGCTGTTCATTGAGACAATCCACATTAGAATGGTCAGAGAACTTTTTACATATGAATGGTTAACTAAAGAATGAATGGCCAGTTTCTGGTCCCCCGAGATGCCACAGGTCATAATTACTCTGCTGTTATGTTTGCATAATACTCAGAATTATCTAAAGGCATGATTTGAGTTCATACTCCCACATTCCCCCGTGTAGCCTTCAGGGTATTTGCCATAGGTTATCCTCATATTATATTTCTTTGCTTCTGAAGTTGACCTTTAAGTCAATTTTTACTCTGTCTTCCCCAGAAGCTTTGCACATCTATAACACCTTTCCTCCAAAGGTCTCAAAGTGCATTATAGCCATCGATAAAAAAAGGTGAGATTTTCAAGGGCGCAAAGGGCACTTAGAATGACTCCTCTTCCTGGTTTTCAGGGAGACCTGAGCACCTATCTTGCACTGGTGTATCTTTGGATACTTCTCTTTAACATGCCCCACAACTATGTGAAGAGGCTAAGTGTAGTTTGTTCAATTTTACTAAAAGGGAAAATGAGGCACAATTCCAGATAACTGAACTGTGTAAGGTTCACAGCTGCACTTTCCTGGAAGAGCACCTAAGGGATTCAAGTCCCAGACTGCTATCTTAATTATTAGAGTGCCCTTACAGGCAGACCTTCACATTTCCTTCTGCTACATTAATTCAGATTAGATCTGTGACATGAGAAGAAAGGACCCTTCTTTAAAGGTCTTCCAGGTTCTTCAAGTCCATTCTAGACTATTTTAAATGCAAACTCCATGGAACGTACCTCTAGAGCCTGGAGCAAGCTTTTTTTCAGCTGTTTTGGTCTATTGGGTTCATATGTATTCAGAGCTTCAGGCACATTATGTAGCTAGTTGATTAAATATATATTTAGAATTTTTCAATATGCATATTAATTACCCAATAGACTAGAATGACTATTTAGGAGAAATTTCTGCCCATTGTGCAAAAGCATTATAAAAATCCTATGAAAAAGAGCAACTGCACGTGCTTAAATGCTTCAGTACTCTCTGTGCTGGACTTCTCTTGTCCTCCTTAACATACCAGAACAGAGTTGTATCATACCTTGGAATAATCACTGGACAAATTTCTATTATTGCATTACATGGATGCAAAATCTCATCTTGAACTTAAATTTTTTTTCCCCTCTAGACTACAAACTGATAAATCACCTCAAGTGCAGATTGCTACAGGATCTCCTGGTCCCTCACAAAGTACCAGAGAGCAATTGCATCATTATTGTAGTTAGTGTTCTAATAGATTTTAAAATAAAGGAAATTGGTGGGGGTGAGGAATGATGAGTGCATTGTTCTACAGTATATTCCAGTCTGAATGTGTTTTGTGCTCCCGCATTCATGGGTGAAGGTGAGAGGGAATGAGGAGTAACAGAACTGCACCAGAGTACCAGTAAGACCACAGGTATATCCAGATGAGAATAACCAGGCAGAATGTGTGTGGAGGTCTGTGTGGTCTAAGGAGCTGGTGAAGAGATAAAGAAAAACTTTGTGCTCTTTTCTTTCCCTGGTCCTCTCACTCATTCCTGAGAGCTCTGGATTTCATGGTACATGCTCCCACATCAACCACCATGTGCATGGTTGTATGTGAAGCTCTTCATGTCTTACTCCAGGAATACTCTTGTCATGTGCCCTTCCTGACTATACATCCCAAATACTGAATTCCTCTTTCTTGGGCTACTCCTAGCAAGCCTGTAAATATGTGTTTGAAGATGTGTCACCATGTTTTGGAGACAGTGTTTTACAAACTGGGAACCATAGGATGGGAAAAGAAGGCTGGTTGCAGGAGAGTGATGTAGGATCACCAAGATGCTTGCAGACATATTTCTGTTCTTAAATTACTGGAGATCAAATAAGCAACAGAATCATCTCATCCCAGCACCTCTCTGCCTGCTTAAGAATTCATCATATGAAGACCATAATGCAGCATGGTTAATTGAGGACTCACTCCATTTCCTAGGTTACAAGAGAAAGTCCCCAGCACTTCAAACCAGGTTTTTTTGGATCTAGTTCCCCAAGTATGTATTTTTGTATATGAGGGAGGATTGCTTGGATGAGATGTGAATGACACTGAGCACCTTACAGCTATGAAATAAGGTCCTGCATAACTCCTCTTGGAAATAAAGCATGCTGGTTTTCAGTCTCAAAACTCCTGAACTCAAAGCTCCTGAAATTCAGAAGTTCTGCCAGCTGGTTTATACAAATTTATAGCAATTCATCAACTGACTAACCTGTTGGAAAAGTTTCAGAATTAATCCTGTGTTGTTTTAAAGCTCTCCTGGCTCTTTCTTGAGGGCAATGGGCAGAGTAGCACACCATTCCCTAATACTGCCTGTAAAAGCTGCACCCCAGTAAGACAAGTATCAAGGAAGATAAATGCTCTGTCAACTTGCTCTGCCATTATTAAAGGAACACAACTTAAGTGTGGGCTGATGGACCATGAAATCTGAGGAGAGCCACGAGTCAGTCAGGGTGAGAAATATGTTCTGGGAGGTCACACAGTATCTTTGATGTTTCTGTGAAATTATCACACCATAAACTGACAGACTAAAATATTAGATTTTGACCTTTTTAAGTCAATCATATCACTTTTTATCTCAAAGATCTTTCATTTGCAACTTGGTCACATATCAGAAAGTTTAACGTCCTTTTCGTGGTAAAAAACAGGTGCAAGCAAACCCTCTGGGAAAGAGCCAGCTATGAAAGCCATTCGTAATCTTGTAGTCTTGCCACACTATCTCTCTTTAAATGTGGTATATATGTGTTAAGTTGAAGCATAAATAATACCACTTGCACATCTGCTTGAAAAACTCAGGAAAGGCAGTGAACACTGTGCTTTTCACAGGCATGTTCAGGGTTGAAGTGCAAAGGTAAAGCCACAATGAAAGAAGCTGGATCCTCAATAAACATGAATTCTCTAATAAACATGAAATCCAGTAAGATGCTAATATGAGTATAGAGAAAGGGTAGGCAAACACATTACCTTTGATTTTCCTGGACCCCAGTTATACTCACTGCTTGGAAAATATTGGAAATTCTGATTAACACTTCAATTTTTCTTTGACTAATCTGAAGATTTTTTTAAAACTGACCTTAAAGGATAATAACCGAAAAGAGTCTTGGGCGAGACAAATTGAGATCTGTAGTACTGGTACAATTGGCAACATGATGATCTAGGGTTACAAACAAAATATAAACTATTCTCTAAATTCACATATTTCACAGGAGAAAGGAATAAGCTCATTATATTATATGAGATTTAATCCCTAGATTTACTGAAATAAGGTCAGATACGCAGAAATCCTATTGGGGAAATTGTGTCCATTATTATTATTATGGTGTCTTATACGAAATGGCCAGCTTCTTGTCCTATAAATACCCAGAAGAGGGAGAACAATCATTCATAATAAGAATGATACTTCTATACAACCATTACCTCAGCTACTGATCTGCTCCATAACTCTCACCAGCTTTTTTCCCCTGCTCATTGACAGAGTAAAGTTGTAAGGCTTCAATTGCTGTACAATAGAAATTCTTTGATCATGAAACCAGCCAGAGCTCATGACTTAGAATTCACTTAGTTCATGATGAGTCAGTGACTCCATAGACAAGGAACATTTGTCTCAAAGAAAACCTGCTATTCACAATCTCTATCGTCATGCTATGATGCAATGTGCAGGTAAGAAGAATGATGCTGTACATGCTATGATTCTTCTCAGATATCATATCACTTTCAGTACACTTTAGCCTCTGAATTAAATGGGAAATTACATGATTTCAGACTTTGAATAAAATTTTGGCTCTGGAGTGAAATAAAAGAAAAAATTTAAATCATTTTGGATAGCTAAAAATGCAATTTTTATAATATCAATTTTGTTTATAGCATGGATATGATAATAAAACATAATTGAAAATACTCAAAAGTAAAATGAGAAGTAGAGTGAGGAGAAGCGAAGCCAAATCAATTAAAGTGAAGATAACAGATCTTATGTTAGCTAATGTAGGCCTGGTATTTTTTCTAGCAAGACTGCTTTTCTGATGAATACGATGTGTCAGATAAAACTCCAGGTCAGTTCTACTCCAGATGACAAATACCTTTTTTACTTTTGTTGTAGAAAAGAATAGCCATCCCAGATGTTAGCTTTCATACAAATGTGGAAAGAAGCCATTTGTTGATAGTTCCATCAGTGTTGGGTAGAATGGCATATAGGAACCACAAGGAATAATAGCAAAACCAGCATTTGCTGTGTTTTTCCTCCCATAGGAATTAGAGATGTGTGTTATAGGTGGGACTTCTAGAACACTGCCCAAAACTAGAGATCAGTCCAGGATCTGCAAAGAGGCCCTTTGGCTAGGTTTGAGGTTAGCATTTGTGAGCTGAATAGTTGTGCCCATATAATTTTAAAATTATTTGAATGGCCCATTCTCTGATTGGCTGCTACACAGCCACTGTTCATCATTCTTTCTTCCTCTCCCTAGTTTAAGTCTCCTCCAGTTTCTGTGGCTTGCGGGTTAAAATAAAACAAAACAAAACAAAAACAAAACAAAACAAAAACAAAACCAAAACCAAACAAGCAAGACAAACAAAACATTTAGACAAATATTTGCTTTTCATAAGTTGTAAAAGAAAGGTCCCTTCCCATCCTCATTTTAATTTTTCTTCACAACTTACTGCATAAACTGCCTGCTTGCACAGATATGATTCATAGCTGCTCATAGGACAGTCCTGAGATTTCCCAGCTTCCTCTGAGTGGTTGCCAGCGTTGTGGAACTGTGTGACAAGAAGAAGAAGTAGAAGCAACACATCTGCCTGTCCCTCTCAGCAGCAGCACATCTGTTGGTCACTCAGGGATGGGTTAATGTTAGCTGCTGTGGAGAAAAAGGCAATGAGAGAATGCAGGGAAATGCATTGATGGGATAGACACTTGCAGGAAAAGCTCTTGCATAGTAAATGGAGAAAGCCAAGTGTGGGCAGCAACTAAAAATCGAGAAGCCATGGACTGAGGAGGGACCAAGTTAGGCACAGGAAAAGAAATAACCAGAATGCAGAAGGGTGGAAGAGATGAGACGAAGGAGAAAAGGGGAATCCCAGCCATCAAATATTTTAGGCCACTTAAAGAAACTGACAAAGAGATTACCAAAATGTTTGTTGGGTTGCATTTTTAGGTTAAAATAATGCTCAGGGTGGACTTGTTGGCTTCTAAGTTCAGAACAGACAGGCATTATGGAATGAACACCCTTTAAGGCAGATAAAGTTGTCTATGCAAGTATTACATAAGATGCTCTGAGGTACTCACTATGAAAACTGTGTCCAGTCAAGTCATATCTGTTTTCTATCAAGCACAACACAGAGGCAAGACCTGTCGGAGAGTAGGCAGCTATGGTGTCCCCATGTGTGGAGCATGCACAGAATTTGTCACTCTGACTCATAACAGGATAATCGTTGTCATGAGTGAGGGTGTTGAATCTTCTTCTCATCTGCACAAGTCCCAGTGTGAGATGAATAATGCTGCTTTTTCACTTTGAGGCAGCAGACCCTAAGTATGGCCCAACTACACTGGCTACAAAAGCATTTATTCAGACCTTTCTGGTAGAAAGATAAAAAATCAAAGAAAAATCAGCCTTCACTAACAATTTCCTTCCAGTAGCTGAAATGAAAATTAATTTTCTCTCCCTAATCACATGTACTGTATAGTTGGAAATAAAGACTTTAATGGTGGATGGTATTGTGTTGTCCACCTGATGTGAGCTCAGGGAAAGGGATAGCAAGTGTGAGGCCCTTTTATTTTGAGTTTGCTTTAACATTGAGAATAGGTTCTTAGGTGCTGCAGTCATAGATCCTGGGAAATAAAGCTAGTGATGAAGAGACCTGAAAGCCCATCTGTTACATACAGATGTCACATATTGTACAGAGATGAGAGGCTTTGCAGGGTGTACTTTTTTGCTTTAAACTAGTGGGAGGAGTTTCTTATAATTGAGAACAGATGGGAAAAAAAGAAGGGAAAAGCACCCAAATCATCCCCCTTACTGTCATGCTTCAAGAAGCATGGTTTCTTTTTTTGTGTTATTCATATACCTGTGTCTCTACCTGACAGTGTGTTGTCCACTGTTTAATTACAACAGACTTTTGCAGAAACTTCTTATTTTAAGAGATGTGAGAAACTGAAAATATGCTGTGTAACGTACATGAGCATGGTTGCACAGGAAGTCAGCTCTAGCACAAACTAGGCAGTGACTGATCCATTCTAAGCCAGAAAACTTTAAAAATTAGTAATGTGGGTTTTTAAGCAAAACTATATGGGCTAACCTTAGCCTCAAAGAAGTGGCATCAGCTCAGTGTGGTGAACAATGAAAATGGAATCAGGTTTAGGAGAGAATATCTTTGGTGTTCAATCTGTTTTCTGCTGGAATTCTGTCCCCATTGTGAAACCTCAAAGGCCACAACATCATTTAACAAATACTTGTCATTGCACCTATGTCTAGTTTCTCAGACATTGTTGCAGAGACAGAAGAGCAGCTTCTGACTGTAATCTCAGACATCCCTTCTGTTCAAACATTTGAGTTTCAGCAAAACTGATTTATCTGTGCTACATTAGGCCCAAGAGCTGTTATTCTGGAGTGCTGGAATAGGTATCTGTGTTCAGAAAAAAATGCATCAGGCTCAAAGATTGAGTGAATAGATAAGTGAGATAGTGAGCATGCAGTAATTCAGGAATGTGCAAAGTTGAGACAATTATTTCTCCCTCTCTTTTTCATTGGGTTTGGGTTTTTTTTGGTTGGGGTGGGGGGAGGCTTGGTTGGGTTTTTTAATCTCAGTTTTCTTCTCTTTTGAATGCAAACTAGCCAAAGCAAATCTATGCTGTCCAAGTAAAATGTGCATGCAAAAACTGGTCAGTTAAGTAGTGTTCCAGCAGACCAGACCTGAGGCGCGTGCACACACATACACACACACACACAAACACAAGAGGTTATGGGTTCACGACTATATGGTGCAGCAAGCTTATGGAAGGTAGGACACTGGAATGAACTATTGTCATCTGCTCTGCCATCAGTCCCACCTCCTCTAGCTGCACTGGGGGCCAAGGCACGCATGGCTCCTCATGTTTCAAGACGTCCTGGTGTGCATTGGCAAGCAAAGAGAGCAGCCCATTGCAGCCATACCGCAAGGAGCCGTGCTAGACTTGTTGCTGGATGTTTCCCTTCACACTGCTTACATCAGCTGAAAATAATCATCTTTAATCCAAACAGGAAATGGTTTGCTCACACCACCACAGCCAGCATGCAGGGCAGGGCGTTCCTGCTAGAACAGAGCTCAACAACAAGGTTCAAAATAGAGATAGAGGAAAAGATATGGTGCATCACCTCAGGCGCAGATATATTTGTGAAAAGAAAGCAAATTATGACACCAGTTAATCAGAAAGTCTGTCACTCGTGCAAATGTGGAAATACCCGCTTCATGCTCTTTTATTCATCTGTTTTAAATCAGGTTTGAAGCCTTCCAGCCCGTGTACTCTGCATCTGAAGGAGTTCCCATTCTTTTGCAGTATGAATTTGGAGTCAAATAGTCTTGGGGAAGACCAGTAAGGGACCATTTACAAGGCAACAAGACCTGATTAATTATTAGCAAATGACCCTTAAATTGTGGAGATGGATCCAAAAATTTCCAACACTTATCCAAGTTTCCTGAATAGGGGAATAAGTGGGGTCAATAAGCGCACACTTTTCTCAGGATGACTACAGCACACAAACTTGCCTTAGACACAAGCTGATCGAGAAAAAGAAGGTCCTAAAGTTTTGTTCCATTCTCATTTTGGTATGATCAGGTGCTCTTTTATTCCAGGGCTGTGTGCATATATTGATTGAAACATTCTAGCAATATGCACATGTTTTTTGAGAAACTGAGATACTTAGGTACCTAAGTGCAGGTAGATGCCTATCAAAATTGTTAGTGTGAGCTTTAGTATCTTTAATCACTTTTTTGCTTTTGAAGTCCTACTAAACACCTTCTGTGCATTTTAACACCAAAGAACCTTTAAAATTTTCTGTGTCAGCTACCTCAGAATTCATGAGATCACAACTGCCTGAATATATGAACTCCCAAGCTCTGACGTACTGGAGAAATTTTGCTTCCTCTCAAAACTGTATCTGTTCTGAAAGGCCAAGCATCTCTGCTTGCAACTAGTCAGCAGCAAAACAGTCAACATACCTTACTAAGAAACTTTTCTTCCTATTAATAAAAAACTGACTCAAAGCTTCCTTATGTCATGCTGTCTTGACCACATTCATTGTCATATTCCTGGAAAAAAGGATCTTCAACTGCACATTTGGAGTGGAGAGCAAAACTGCAATAATTCACTGCGTCATCACAACACTTAGCAAGCTTTAAAGACAAACAAGGATAAGCTCTCTGTTTTTATACGCTAAATTAGGGATCCCTGTTTTATTGATCTTCATTAATTCTTTCTTAAGCATGTTATAGCATTTTCTAGTTCTGTAGGAAATACTTGCTTTATATTTCATTGGCTTCTAACCCATTTTTTCACTTTTTATTCTAGTTTTTGAGTCTTCTTTATCTCCAGAAATTTTGATAACAATAGTCTGAAGTTAAATTTTAATAATAAATGGGTCTGTATTTCTTCTTCCAGCTCTAACATTTATATTAATGAAGATTTAGAGGGAAAACTGTTCTTACATAACAATTCTGGCATTTGTCATTTCATTACTTTTTTTTTTCCTATAAGATTTTGTCTCCTCACAGATCTTTAAAAATCTCCTTTCTGCAACTAGGGTGAATATGCAGATCTTTGTGTGTGAAAGGAAGAGAATAAAGAAAAAAGTTGAGAAGATTCTTAATAAAGCTTGAATTATGCAGACAACAACCAATTGCTTGATTCAGTTTTTCCAGCATTCATTTGAAATAATTCTTATTTCAGATTTACAGGCTGGCTTGAAATTCTGTGGTCTTTGCAGACAATATGTTTGTATGTTTTTCTTGTCCATGCTTCAAGTGAATCTTACTTCTTGGAATTTTCATTCATTCTGGAAATTTAATCCTCCTCTAATAATTCACCCTCTTCTATATCCCAGTTAAGACTTCCCCCAAAACTACTGAATCCCTAGATAAATAATGATGAACATGAAACAAAGTGCAAAATGCAGTATTATTTACAGTGGTAACTTTTAACTTTACAGTGGTAACTTTGATGGGTTCCTCATTGATTAGTTCCATCTAATTTAATTGGTGTTTTGTTTAATTATAAGTTGTGTGGCATTTCATTCTAAGGAAGAATTTAATATTAGTTTAATAATATTTTATGATGAAATGTGGATATCTGGATGGCAATGTTGATGTAAGTGTATTTACTAAATGTCAGTGGTTCATAATTGTGACTATTATAACTGAATAATTTGGCAATGTTAAAATATTTTTCCTTATTTCTTGTTTTATAGGTAGAAACAACCATTTTGCATGTTTGCTGGATTTTTTTAATGATGCAAGGAGGTCTTGAAAATACCACAGAAGTTTGAAGCTTAAATTATTTTTGTATTTTAAATGGAATTTTAAATATACAAATATAGATGCAGAGTGGCTGAGTGGTTGAAAATAGCAAATTTTGGTTGTCATTTTTCCAAAAATTAATCTCACCTCTTTTTTTTACTACATTGGCATTCCAATTACACTTTCAGAACATTTTCAAATTTTGGAAAACTTCAATCGCCTTTTGTGTTAGTTTACATTAAAAATTGAGTGGAATTTTGTTAGCTTTTGATTCTATGCCACTATTCTGTACATATGAATATTTAAAATATATTTTTAATAGGTCTTGGAATAACCATCTTTTTAACATAGTATTTTTAAGTATTTAGCTATTATTTTTAGTAACGGTATCTGTCTCAGAAAGCATGATTTTCAAAGTTTATCCAGAAGTGTAAGGTCCTTACTTTAAATGCAGAACTATGAAGTTCTGGGCTGAGCCACTAACATCTTTCAAGTCAAAAAAGAAACATCTTGTAGTTATGTCACTCATCGTATTTTTTCTGAACTCAGTGAATAACATTTTACACATTTTGCTGTAGACCATTCACCCAGTGAACATCTTTGTCAAAATATCCGCTTTGTATATACATGGATTTTCTCAGAGGTGACTACTGTGTAAGTGTGGAACACTGGATGCAATGGAATTTTGAGCCTAGAAAGATTTTGAACACGATAAGACTGAGCATTTTGTGGTGCAATAAGCACAGGCACCAAAACAATACATTATCAGTGTAAGCTTTAGACATGGGTGAAACAGTTTCTTTTTCACTTTCCACATCTTCCAAGACAGAGGTTGGTTTTTCTGGAGCAACAACGTCCCATCACTACATCTCTGTCATCAGAGGGTGCTGGAAGATGGAGACAAAGCTGTGGGCAGGGGGGAATTTCATGCTGGAAAGAGATGGAAAGCAATTAACAATTAAGTAAGCAGAGAAGGATGTTGGAGAGGAGGCTTGCAGAGTCACAAAGGTACATAGCTGTGAAGGGTGAGAGGGGAAGGGAAAAGAGACCAATCAGGATCCCATGCTCTGAAAGATGGGAAGGGTGCTAAGGAAGGTGAATCTGAAGGAGATGAAGAGAAAGAAAGAAAAAGACCTCTGCTGGCACAAACACACCTCCAAACCTTCAACAGCCCTCTACAGTCTGTTGGCCCATTTCAACCTTTACTATGTCTTTACTCAGATATCATAACAGAATTAATTCCAAGATCTCAACGGGAAGAAACCATGAGCATTTTTGTCTTGGTTTTTGGTACAATAGAACTCAGTTTAGCCTGGCTTGTGAGCAGCCTGGGAATAGCTTGCTACATTTCAGAAAGAAGTACCTTCTTTCTGAGCCTATACCTGGAGCAATTACCTATTACAGAGACAAAACATTAGTTATTGACAAGGAAGAGCTCAGGAAGAAAATTGACTGCTAGATGACCCAGTGAGTGAACAATCTGCAGTCCTCCAGCAGATATTCTTTCTATTTTTCTGCATGGGAATACTATTCCACCTAAATATTTTTATATTCCCACCTAACTTCACAACATCTCACCCATGGATTTTAAGATACAGTGTTTTTACCAATCTATCCAACAAAGGAATTTTCTCTGATGCAGTGATAGTTGCAGTAGTAGTTTCAGAACCCAATTTTTTAAGACTGTATTCACAGATAGATGAGGAAGTATTAAACAACACAATCAAATAATTATAGAAGTCCACATGGATTGAGATGAAGTGAAAAACAAAGGATAATAATTCGAGATTCCTGTTTTCCATCTACTCATAGCAGAAGGATAAAAAGAATAAGGTAGAGATTATGTGAATGAAACAGCCTAGCAAAGGCTCAGCTTACTCATATTAAACAATTGGTGATTAAAAAAGAAAAAAGTCTATTGAATAGTAAATTACTTTGTGATTTCTTTCAGTTCTGTGCAATTGTCTTTGTTTTTATGCTCAAAAAGGTATGCCTACTTGGATAAATAGCTGGCAAACAAACTTCAATCTTTATGTTAGTTGAATCAAAGGTGATTTTGCAAAAACATATCCAATAGCAATTTAGAAATGAAGAAGATTTTGAGTCTAAAATATTTTTTACCAGAACTTTCTATTTAGTTTAGCAAATCATCTCATAAATGTGAGAAGAGTTTCTTGATCAGGAATATGATCTATTTGAGTTGTGTCTAGTGGAAAGCAGAGATGTTGGTACTTTATATTAACAGAACAGTTACAAACTTAAGGGGAAGTAAAATTTCATGAGTACCTAAGAGCTTGGGAGTTTGTACATTCAGGGGATTATGATTGTCTAAATTCAAAAGTAGCTTAGGTAGATATTTTTCAATACAGCATGTATGAATTGAAAATCAAGGGGACATGGACACTATCAACATATAAATGGCTTTAAAAATCAAATGTTCACCATGATTGATTTTTTAACAGAAAATCTGAGCAATGTTAAAAACTACATGAAACTGAAGTTAAAACTGAGATTCCCTTGCATTTGCTCAAATTCTCTGCCTGAAATCATCTGGGACAAGAAGTGCGCTATCATGTTATCACCAGTTTGGCTAACATGGCTTACTTTAAACAGGAAAAGATGTGAAAGGACTTAATTTTGCCACTCCTTAATTTAACAGTGATGCCCAGTTTAGTTGTCTCCGTTGAAGAAGTTATTCCAGTAAAACAGGATTAACAAAAAGAAATTAACTTTTTTTTTCTATTAGCACTTTGCATTTTTGGTTAAACTGAAATAAACAGGTGATCTACTTCCTAGTTGTATATGCCTGATGGTCAAGGCTTTGAAACCAACCATATCAGTTTTAAAATTTAACAGTCTCCTCATTGTATCAAGTACAGTCATGAAAGAAGAGATCTGTGAAAAAGAAAGGTCATACTAAATAACATTGAACTTTTCCATCAGCCTGAGGAGAAGAAGACAAAGGACAATGTAAGATGGTAGAAGTAGCTTGATTCCTCTCTTATAGCCAGCTGTTATCAGATATGGGTCTGATAACAATTATGAGATTTATCAAAGAGAAGATTGACATCCTAACAGTCATTATTTTCATTTCATGTCTAGCTGGAAACCTCTGGAATACATATTGTTAATCTTTTTTTCCCATTATCTCTCTCAACTCCATCCTCAAATTATTCAGACCCTATGTAAGCTTTTGTGGGAAAATGTTAGCCTCATCTGTATGGCAGATGATACAGACAATCAGACAATTCTTCTGTGCCTTTTTTTTTTTTTTAACTGGTCTTAATCCAAACAAATCACAATGTTATTATCTATCATCAGCAGTTGGGATAGTGGCTCAGGAAAAAGAAATGTACTGGAGGTTTTGCTACTTTGCGAAGTTGAGTAATGGTATAAAGTTCACCTCGTGAAAATAAATGTACTTTTTCTCTTCTGCATAACAGTAAGCAATGTGTCTCTTCCTGAAATACTGCAAAACATAACACCAAGTGTGGGCTTGACACAGACTGCATCACTTTTCCTCTGGGCCTCAGGTGGTTGAAATGAATTTGGATTGTTTACCAGAATACAGTGTTTTTACAGTTACAGGAACATCTACATTCTCAAGTACATCCCTGGTGTTGGTTCAAAGGCAATATGGATTATCTCTCCCTCTGCTATTTTTTCCATTAGTTCTAAGTTTTACAGATAACTCTTTGTGGTCCACAATAGAAAATATTTATTGATGTAAGCCTCAAGTATCTGCTCCAAAACACCAGGTATTTATTTTCTCCAAAATGACTTTTATTTTTTTTCAATCATGGGCTGATTTGTTTTACACTAAGTTAAAGAAACATATGATACTATTTACAACAGGGCAGGAATCTTTGCATTTGGGACAAAAGAGTGTTAAGCCATTGTTCAAGGTTTAAAATCCTTCTACCAAAATGGCTCGTGGTCTTCCTGCTTCTGTAACATTAATTTTACATCTGGTAAAGAGTGTGGCCTAGGTTGATTCCTTTAAAATTTAAATTAGGAGTTGCTGTGAAGCCTGGGACTTAGTTTTATGAGTGTTCACTGAGGTTTACAAACCCATTCAGCAAAACTCATGGCTGGTGAGTGAAACTGTGCCCCTCAGAGCTTCAACCCACTGCTGAGACATGAAGAGCTCTATGAGCCACACAGAAGAATTTAGTGGAAATGTTGCTGGTATTAATTACTACAAGAAAACCAACTTGCATTTTTTAGGTTAGATCATAAACCCTCCAGCTGCTGAACACATCTATAGGTATCTTCCTGCTGCATCTTATTTGCCTCCTAAAGTAGCACAATGCTGAGAAAACTGGCAAGAATTAAAATGAAGTAAAGTAATTTCTTGCATCTGGATGGCAACTGAGAGTCCAGATAAGTAAAGTTGTGAGGAGTTTTTTAAAGATTCAGCTTCTGCGGTTGTTTATTCAGCAGCAGTTTAGGCACCAGGCAAACTAATTGTTTCTCTCTAATGCCTTAAATTAAACTACAGACATCACTGACCTCAGGGTAAGGAAGAGACTTTTACCAAACTCACAGACTCCAGAAGTGAAAAGAATTCTGTAATGCTGCTGTGAAGGAAGCTTTATGCCAGAGTGTCACACTCAACAGGAGTTTCATGAGCAAAGGAGAAGGAAAAAAATACAACTCCGTTGCTTTTAATTAGCAGTTAATTCTTGTTTATTAGAATCAGGTCCAAACCAAAGAGAAAAGAAGGAAAATAAAAAATAAATCAGTAGGCAAAAAGAGAGTTGTTCAGGGACCCTAAGTTTGCCAGAGATCCAGATCTGTGCTTTGACCCCCCCTAAAATATTTCAGCTTTTCCATCCAGTCTTTAAAGCAACAGAAATGAAAAATCTCTTCATTTCCACAAGGCAAAGCTGCCTTTTTGTAGCCCTCAGCTGCAGCTGATATATGTAGTAAATGATACCAGAAACCCTGCTACTCAGTGAGGGGTAGAGTTTTTTGGACTCCCCAGTGTGTCCCCATCCTCCTCCAAAAACGCAGGAGCTGCTGAGCAGGATCTGCTGCCTTTTTGTGAGTTAAGCTGAACATCTGCTTCAACCAGTCAGTTTTCTGTGCAGTCTTGAAAGAGATCTGTAAAAGAAGACCCCAGGAAGGGAGTTGGGCCTGAATTTTTATATTCTATAGATGCAAGATAACGAGCTTAGATAACAGCATAACCTCCTTGTTTCTGCTACCCACTTGGTGATCTTACATAACACTGATCCTCTCATTTAATAGTGATGAAAATTTCATCAACAAAATTTGCTTTTGCTCTGCCAAGTCATGACAACCTCAATTAGAGCTGAGCTGGAGAGGCATTTGTGTGATTACATCAGCCCAACTGGATGTCCTCTTCTCCCTGTGATGGCTCTTTCTATGCCATTCTCTGGGTATTTGATCTTTCCATCCAGATCCAGGCGGCTGAGCAGTGAGAAGTGATAAAGAGTAGCCAAAACAATTTGGAAGAATCTGCCCACAATCATGATTTTCATTATTCATTCATTTTTTAAAGCTGTAAGTTAAACGTGCTGTAAACAACAAGGCAGTCAGATCCAATTTTGCTACTTCTTTGCTGAAAGCTTGATAATTCTGATGAATGTAATAATGAAAATACATTATATAAGGCCTATCTTCCTCAAAAGGGTCTGTCTTAATGGTCGAGTGATCTTATTTTTCTTTTCTCAAATCCACTTTGGACAGCACTTCCTTAATCTTCAGTGCTTAGATAGTATGTTTTGGTAGTTCATTTTAGAAATTCCATTCTACAGAGCATCTAAAACCACAGAATATTTTTCTTTTAATAGACTCTAAATACTGTTAGCAGGTAAAATACTGACCAGAAAAGAAACTAAGAGAAGGATTTCACAGTCTTAGATTTATTTCTTGTAAAAAACTCAGAGAAATAATGTGATTTGTAATGAAAATTGTACAGAGTGCTAGTTGTCAGTCAATATACACAAAAACTTTAATTTCATGTTCGTCTTGAAAATTGCAATTATCTTAAAAGATTGAGCCTCAAACTCAAGTAAAGTTGCAATGGCAAATAAAAGAAAGTGAAAGAGGTAAGCTAAAGGCATTTGCTTTAGGTTTCTTTGTATTATTCTTTCTTTATTTATTCTTTTAGGCCTACTTTCTGATAGAGATGTGACCAGGATGACCAGCCTCTCTATCATTTCCTGCACAGTGACCTTTCTTTAATTCATAAAAAATTCAAACTAATGTGATAGAGGAGATAAATTTTGAAGGATATTTAACTTTACATAACTTTTATGAAAGCTGATGAATAGTTTGGGGAAAACACATACAAAAAGAAGTGCTCCCACTGAATAGGAGATGGGCAGAACTCAGCTACCACACCTTTTGTAAGCAACAGTCAGACAGTCAAGGAAAAGGCAGAAAAACAGTGAATCCATGGGGGCATGCATGCTTGTGCTATTCCATTTATTCCATAGTTACAATGGTATGCAGATGCATTTATTGCAGCCAAGGCTAGAAAAAATTTCTGAGTGCAGAGGACATGAATTCATGTCAGGAAAACAGACTTCAGTAGTTCAGCTGTGCACAAAGTCAGTCTCCTGTATTGCCAGCAGTGCACCTGAACATTCTTCTATGTTGATAGGAATTGTATCTTCTTTTACCCCAGCACTTAGGTTTTCATTTGGGCTTCTCTGAGGACAAGGCCAATTTGCAAACTTGCAACCCCAAATCTGAGTTTCTGTCCTTTCTGGGATTTGTCTTTTTCTTGACTTTTATTGTGATGCTTTAGTAGCATTTATAAGGAAATTCCAAAGCCAAATTAATAAGTGATGTGTCTTACAAATCATTTGTCATTGTGGACATGTGGATGAGGAAAACAAAATCTACATTTATAATCGCACTTTCAGAAAATATTTTCCTCTTGAAACTCTTTTTTGGAGCTCACACAAATCCCACAAAGTACAGTAGAAACTTGTAACCTCTCTTAAACTCTGCAGCTTGATGGGCTTATATTTAGTTATCTCACATAGTTTCTTGAAATAGCCATTTACATGGCTAGGTGACTAATTAGGTTCATTTTAAATAAGTTGGAGGCATTCTGTGAAAAGCTGAAGTAATGGTTAAAGTATTTAAAGAATAGGTCTTACAGTGAAAGGTTCAAGAAGCTCAATCTGTTCCATTTATAAAAGAGTAAAGGGCCATTTGTTCACAACCAGTCACCCCCTTACAATGGGAAAAAAATAATGGCAAATTAATCTAAAAAAGAAATTCAAAAGATATAAAGTTTTCTAAAGGCTGATCTGTATAGTTAGGCAATTCAGGCTATAAAGCACGGTTTTAAAACTCTGAGATAGTCACTTTACCAAAGATTATGACTGAGGCACTAGATTCTGACCTGCACCCAAATTAACAGAACTGCCTGACAGTCAGAACCCCTAAACTCCTGCAGTAAAACACTAAAAGTTTAGCATCACTTTATCAACAAGCTCAGGAATATTGTATGTCCTGAATTTAACATTGCCATTTTTTCAAGCTGTCTACAGGAATATTTTACATTAATTTTAGCTCCACTCCTTACAAAAGATACATGGCTGTTCATCTAAAAGCTTTACTTCTACTTGCTTCTGCCCAGTAGTCATCAATTTATTTCCCCCACTCCTTTTCTCAGCTTCCATCCTAGCAGTGGCAGAAGGGTATTGCAATGGCCTAGGAACTTCACGCTTTGTAGGTGAACTGCTGCTTCTGAAATTTAGTTTCCTGTCTTCATGAACAAAAGGTATAACCATCTTACAAACACTGGTTGGCTGAGACATAAAACCCCAAAGGTGTGTCCACCTTATAATGCATTCAATGGGCTTTTTTCAAGCAATGACGACCCCAGGCCAGAAAATGAAAAAAACCCAACCATCTGCTATTGCTTCTGGAGATTCACCTTCAGGAGGCAAAATAAAAACTGGAATTAATGTGTTTGTTGCCTACATACCTGGTCTCCTCTGAAAAGGTCTTGAGTTGATTAGTTACCCCTTCCAGACATAATGTTTCCCTCTCATCCTAACCTCTGAGATATTCCATACTTTAGGAATAAATGCTGCTTGGCGAAGCATGGGTCCAGCACAGAAAGAAAAGAAAAAACAACAGAAGCACCTACTTATCTCCCTGAAGCTAAATTAATCTAACTAGTAGACTTTAAGGGCAAGGAGTAGGTCATAGCTAATGTTGCTAGTGGCTTCTCCCAGACAAAATGAGCTTGTTAGTAGAGTGAGATACTAGTTATAGGAAGCAGTCCCTAAATTTTTACACAGCATATATTTATTTTGCCATCATCAGGTATCCTTTTTATGACCATTCCTGACTTTACTTGCCAAAGACATGTATCTGCAAGAACATTTTTGCTTCAGGTATAAACATTTTGGCGTGCAATCCCTTAAGCTTTTAGCATATACTAGCATTCCCTGAGATGATGCAGAACAGCATTGCAGTTTTGCTCCTGCCACGAGTAGGATTAGGAACAGGACACACTTTTTCCCTAAAGGTTATTAATCATCATAGAGTATGGTTTATTTTTTACTTCTCTGAAGCTGCCATCACCAGATAAGCAGAAGCAGCAGCTCCTATTTGCACTGAAATTCTGCTCTTCTGTAGCTGCACAGTAGCAAAAGCAGCAGAAAGGCTGTGCAAGACCCATCTTGTGCATGTGTGGCTGCCTTCGCCGACTCTGCCATCTCCTTCAAACATAATCTTCCCTTGTTCCCCACAAAGGGAAACCTGTGTCCTGAAGCCAACATAACCTGCAAAGCAGCTTTCTTTCAGACTTGAAATCCAGAATGCAAACCAGCTCTCATTTTCAGTGTCTCTGTTATGCAGAAATATTAGACTAAACTGGAAAATTGCTCTGTTTTGCTGAGCCATTGTGACTCATCACTGGCAACAGAGTATTGGGACATCCTAATGTAGAACAACAGTATTTTAAGGAGAAAAATTAGCAGACTTCTTGCTGTCCTCTACTTTTTAAGCCCTCTATTTCCCTGGTAAAAATCAACCCATTTTATAATGCCTAATACTCTCTGACCCCAGCACTCCTGCAGATTAAAGGTCCTATACCTGTAAAATGCGCTAACCACCACCCTTCCTGATAAGAATCCCCAGACAGATGCTTGCCAGATGTCAGGCTGTCTGTACAATAAAAAGTACCCTGACTTGTTCTGCTTTCATTCTGTTTCATGAGCAAGAGACCACAAAGAAATGTGTTTTATAGGTATGGAAGTCCAACTGCGAGGAAGTGGCTCTCAGACTCCCACAGTGTTGTTCAGGTGGAAATGCCAACTCCCCTGCACTACCAGGAAAAGAAGGACTGTCCAAGGGAGAAATATTCCTGTACATCATAGTGCTGTGGAATGTGATGAGACAGCACAGAAGGAGAATGGCACTCCCAGACACCCAGAAACAGTACAGGTGCTCATTAACACACAGAAGACATCACTACAATTTTTAGCCTTGTAATTAGAAAAGAGTCCCTATGGAAATATTTCAAAATAGAACTGAAACTAGTTTTAGAACTATAAATAACATGTATCTTGGCAGGCCCCTGAAGAAAGATTTCTCCATTTGTTTTTCTTCTTTTTAACCTAAAGTTACAAGTATAGATACATTCTTTGCTCCTTGAAGATCTCAAGAGACCTAATTTAAGCCCTACTCCATGTTATAGATCCTTCCATAGCCCATGACTTGGGAGGGTCTGACCCCAAGAGGTTCCAATGCATGTTTTTTTTCACTCCCTAAGAAATCTTACTAAAGCTGCTCTGGTTGCACAAGTATTGTCATGCTGGAAGGTTTGATATGTTTGATAAATTTTCCCAAATATTAAGTATGCATGATACACTATGGATCCTGGTAGTAAACTGTGTGTGGCGTCATCCCTTTCAATCCATAGCCTTTTGAGGTCAGATTTTTCTTCTGTTATATGTATCTCAAAAGCTATATCAAGGAAGTTTGCATTTCATTTTAAACAATCCTACCTTACCATCTGATAAGCAGATAAGAAAATTATCAAATTGTCTCAGTTTGAAGGGACCTTAAAGATTACTGAGTTTCAAACACTTTGCCAGATGAAGATAAATTTCTGATTAAACAAAATTTCATTGTGTTCACATTTTGAACACTAATACTGATACCATCCTTCAGACCATCCCACTAATTGTTTGTAAAAGTTAGTATCTATATTAAAACTGGCCTTCTATAATCTGTCCATTGGCTTCTGAAAGTCACATTGTATAAAGGAGAATAGGTTCACTTCTTATCAGTTCTACACCTATTTAAATAAAACTGACATCTGAGTTTCTGGATGATTACAAGAATGAGTTTCATTGCATTAACAAATTTTTAAAGCATAGGCTTGATAAAGTATTTTTCATTTAAAATACATTTTTGTCCAATAGTAAATACAGAACATGGAAGAATTCTATATTTCTACTTTTTTCTGAAATATAACTAAGACTGCAAGGTATCAGCTTAGAAAATGGTTAATAGTGTCACAGATTTACTGCTCTGCTTACAGTTTCACTTCAGTCATGTACCTTTCCTCAAGGTCTTCTTCCATGAGCGTTAGTACAAAGAGCAGACATGCTCTGTTCAACTCCAGCAAGGCTTCTGCAGAGATAAAGCTACCATTAGATATCCTAATGCACCTAGTTTAAATCACACAACCAAAAAATACAGATCAGCACAACTGTGTAAACTGATGTCCTTTATTAAAATACAGACATGGGAGGACTCTGGAATAGGTAAAGACTAAATTATTCTTCTTGCCAGATGAGTGATCCTTTTAAGTCTAGGTTTAAGTTCACTGGTGCAGCGATGGGAGCGAGCCATGCCTGTACAGTACCTCATCTAAAGACAGATAAATCCTCAGAGCTCTGCAGGGAGCCCAGGTGCCATGGTATATTTTATCATCACTCTATAAACCATGCTCTGCCTCCATGCCTTTATAATGAGCACAAGGACATGAAGACGAAGAGCCTTGCTGCATATGCATCATGTAAATCTATCAGTTTCATTGCTAAATTTGAGCAATTCTGCTCAGGTCAGTCTGTGTATCAGCATATCTTTCTTTCTGTTTAAAGAAACTGAAAATTCGCTTTTTGTGTTTTTTTGTGAAATAAAGTATATTCAAAAGTTTTTATTATCTACTATGTATTCAACACAAAAGGTGAGTGGTCTTCCTTTTTTCTCTTTCTCTTTTTCCTTTTTCTATTTTTTCTTTCTTTTTTTTCACTTTTTGACCTTCTTTTTCCCTCTTTGTTTCCTTCCCTCCCTCTCTCCCTCTCTCCCTCTGTTTTTTGTCCTTCCTTCCTTCCTTCCTTCCTTCCTTCCTTCCTTCCTTCCTTCCTTCCTTCCTTCCTTCCTTCCTTCCTTCCTTCCTTCCTTCCTTCCTTCCTTCCTTCCTTCCTTCCTTCCTTCCTTCCTTCCTTCCTTCCTTCCTTCCTTCCTTCCTTCCTTCCTTCCTTCCTTCCTTCCTTCCTTCCTTCCTTCCTTCCTTCCTTCCTTCCTTCCTTCCTTCCTTCCTTCCTTCCTTCCTTCCTTCCTTCCTTCCCTCCTTCTTCCTTCCCTCCTTCCTTCCCTCCCTCCTTCCTTCCCTCCCTCCTTCCTTCCCTCCTTCCTTCCCTCCCTCCTTCCTTCCTTCCCTCCTTCCTTCCTTCCTTCCTTCCTTCCTTCCTTCCTTCCTTCCTTCCTTCCTTCCTTCCTTCCTTCCTTCCTTCCTTCCTTCCTTCCTTCCTTCCTTCCTTCCTTCCTTCCTTCCTTCCTTCCTTCCTTCCTTCCTTCCTTCCTTCCTTCCTTCCTTCCTTCCTTCCTTCCCTCTTTCCCTCTTTCCCTCTTTCCTTTTACTAATAGAAAATGTTCCATACTGTGTGAACATAAACATAAATCCTGAACCAGAATATATCCTTAGTGTTTTCTCTCCTTTACATGTACCAAACACAAATGTGATTCCAGACTAATCAGAGAGAGAAATAGAGAAACAGCTTAAAAAGCTGAGGAATTAACAAAAAGAGACCAGGGAAGATGAGTTAACAAGTCAGTCTAATTTGAGAGGGAAACGTTGTAGTGAAAAGATGCTGTGCCTTTCTGAAAAGATGTGTCATACGGCCTCTCACGTTGCCGCACTCCGCGCCCAGTGCTCTGACACCACCTTCAGCTGCCACTGACAGCCCTAATGTCAAAAATTTTTTTAGACTGCATGTGGAAAGCAGTTCATAATTGGAGTCTCTATGAAACCGAAGCAAAAAAAAAAAAACAACAAAATGTGAAAGCCTGCAAGCAACATTGTTGTCAGGATTTCTGCTATCGCTTTGTTTTTAAATGATTAATATTAGTGCTATGATTTGTGTTACAGAATTTACCACATCTTCCAATTATGGCAGGCCAAAAAGCACCATTTCATTTTATAGGAGACATAATAGTTATTGATATATGCAGAGATAGAGATGATAGATAGATAGATAGATAGATAGATAGATAGATAGATAGATAGATAGATAGATAGATAGATAGATTAAATAGATAATCTCTCTTCCCCAGCTATTAGGATTTATCTTCATTCCATTCTTGGGAAAAAAAACATTCCCTTCAAAAACCTGCCATGAAAATCTTCTTGTGGCTGGAAGTCCACTCTGGGGTTTGCAGTGTCTTTACTGAGAGCACCATGGTCACATTCCAGGCTGGGTGTGGGGACACAGAGCCAGGTATGTGCCCATAACTCCCACAGTCCAGGCTGGTGCCTGTGCAGCTCTTACATGAGCGCTGTCAAGTCTGGGTCATTGTTCAAAGAACTGTGACTCCTCTGCACACAGAATTAAGACACCTGCCCTAGACTCTTAAATGTAAATTCAACATAGATGCATTTCAAAATGTAAACATATTTTTTAAGGTGTTTGTGGATTTTTCTTTCTATTATGGGTTTCATTTAATGAGCTAGATGAACACCAGAGGCCTCAGTAGAAATATTCTTCTCAGGGTATCAAGAAATCTTACACTGAAGCTACATTGTATTTTATTATCCGACACAAGGTTTTAATTTATTTTACACTTGCTTAAGTGCCCAGGGTCCCATTCTCAAGGGATCTACTTATTTATTCTCATCAAGGATAACTGAATACTTTCATTATATCTTTGCCCTTTGCCTCTTCAGTCAAGTCAAGGTGTTTGCTTTCTTTTTCTTGCTTGTATATCAGTTGAATACTTTTAAATCTCCATCATCTTAGGTATTTTTGTCCCAGTCTTCCTGAAGCCTTCCTGCTGTCTCTGTTAGGAAATAATGGCTACAAGGCCATGTGGGGTAGCCATTTTGAGAGACTGGTAAGTGCTGGACCCTGATGTAAAAGCAAAGCTGGCTGCAGGAAAATCTGAGAACAGGGAAGTAGTAGCTCCTCACCCCAGACTGAAGCAGTCAAGCAGCTCCTTGAGTCCTGGTGGCCAGGAAGCCTGCTTGCCCTGGTCTAAGCAACCCAGCTCCTCAGTTGGAGTGGAAACTGGGAACAAAGGATGGAGAAGTCACAGGAGTTTGGGAGCTAGAAAAGAACAGTGTTTGGATGCCATCTGAGAGCTGAGTGGTACCAAAGCACATGACTGGAGCCCCTTTGCTTTATGTGAAGTGGCACGATGAGACACAGCCTCGAAAATAAGGAATAGCTTTGAGTAGGTGACAGCCTGAGTTAAGATCCGTTTGCTGATTATAATGATCCTGTGAAGTACACCTAAAAGAGCCTTGAGTGTACTTCTTAGTTATATTGGCTCTCTGCAGTGATTATCTGTTTGTCATCTGTGTCTATTTTGGAAAATTATATTTTAGTTACTGCAAGTTAGTCAGCAGCTTGCACAATAAACAGCTAGTCACAATGAGAGTGTCAGGCTCCTACTGGGTCCAGCTACAGAGATGTTTCCACCAACAGGATTTATAAACGAAGCACACAAAATGCCAGCCTCTCAAACGCAGAGCTGTGGTGAGGCTGTTCGGCGCAGCAGCAGTGGGAGGAACTGCTTGGAAAAGGCTCGTCAGAGAGTCAAGCTGAACTGGGCTTTTCTCACAACAGTTTGAATTCACTAAATCTGGGGGAAGCAGGATCACCGGTTCAGGAACATGAAGGATTAGCTTCACATCACACAGCTCAAGGGAAAGATGACAGCAAAATGTCAGGGAGATGGCAATTTGACCCAGTACTGTTTCCAGGGAAGGCAAGGCCTGTATTGCTGCTCCATGTGTTCCCAGTACCGAACACCAACACAGTTTTAATCCATTAAACACTCTTTTCAGAATAGCTGCAGTAAAAATGAGCCACAATGATCTAGTCTGGAAAAATGTATTGATGAAATACCTGTAATTTTATGGTTGTCTGCATATTTGGGCCTGCTCTGGAAGTGATTCATCTACACGAGAAGCCAGTGCCAGCAGTTTAAGGAGGAAGCACTTTTCCAAGGACTACGGCCAAGAGGGCATGAAAGGCTGCTCACATATGTGGCTGCATCTTTTGGACTGAGCAGAAGAGTGCTCCTAAAAATGAGTGACACAAAGTAATTTTCAAGCAGTCATTTTGTTATTTAACATCCCTCAAAAGTGCAAGGTCTTTCTTATAGATTTTGTCTGTGCCACATCCTGTTAATAACACAATCTCATTACCACAATGGTAACAGTTACTTGATTCTCATTTAACAGAAATCTTTCAAAACAACAGTATTGCTATTTCACAGTTGGCTCCATATGATACAGGTTAGCAGCTTCTTAACTCTGCTTTCATAGCATAATTACATAATTTAGAATTAGTCAGTCATGTTGACCTTTAAATAGAAACAAACATTCAATTTAGATAGTAGTTTTGTCATTAGCAAGCAGTGAGGAGCTGAGAACATTCTTGCCATTGGCTGACAATGTCTTTGTGAACATGTTCAAGTCCAGGCAAAGTGCAACATCTGTATTAATTATGCCTGTCCTTTGATTTGGGTCTGGATTTTCATCAGTCATCACAACAGTTAAGGTCCAGTCTCACTCTCTTGAAAGAAGTAGCTTTCATCCTTTTATCAGAGGCAGACTCAGCATGTTTACAAAAATAATAACTCTGACATACAGAAGATGAAGGGATAAATTCTGCCCTGGAATACTTCTATCAGTTCTTACAGCTGGAGTTTGTACATATGGAGAATGATAAACCTGAGCCTCGAACATTCTTTTAATATTTTATCTCAAAACTTTTCCACAGGCAGAAATCTCTCTGACCACCAAGAAAGTTGCCCCACATCTGGGATAAGATTCAGCAGCTGTTTGCATTTTTGTGCTTACTTACCTGGCTGCGCCCTCTTGGAAATGAGAAAGTTGTGCTGGGGTAACAGAAAGCGAAATGTTGCCTGTAGCTTTTAGCTGCTCCAATCTTCAGCACACATATCCCACACACAGTGGTTTGAGAAAAACAGGAAGAAGAAAGATAAGCCAAAGCCCCAGTGACTACAAAATATACCTTACTAAGTCCCTAGCTGATACTGCTTCTTATCAGATGAAATGCCTTAGTATTAATTCCTTTTAATTAAATTCATGTTTGATTCTCCAGTGATCTTTGGTGTGTATTTACAGTCACTCTTCACTGCAGTATGATGTACTCCAAGTTACAAAACTGTTCAGAGTGTTTAGATGAGCGTTGAAATATGTTACAAAAATATGGATAAGGTCTGCATTTCTGTTTACAAATACACATAAACAGAATCTTTAGAGTTGGAAAGGACCTCTAGAGATCATCTAGCCCAACCCCTCTGCAGGGTCACCTAGGGCAGGTTACACAGGAGTGTGTTCAAGGTGAGCCCTGAATGTCTCCAGGCAGGGAGACTCCACGACCTCCCTGGGCACCTGCTCCTGTGCTCAGCCACCCTCAATGTACAGAAGTTCCTCCTCGTGTTAATGTGAAACTTCTTGTGTTTCAGTTTATGGCCATTGTTCCTCGTCCTGTCTCTGGGCACCACTGAAAACATTTGTGCGCACACAAACATGTCAGCAGCATAAATGATACAAGAGTAGACACTGAGTAGATTTACTGACTGCTAATTTTACTCTCTGAGGACACTTTCTTCCTTTTATAGTCTTTAATGTGCTCTTTTATGGACGAGGTCAAATTGTATAATAATCTGCTGATAAATTGTAAGGTGCCTGTGGGGCAGACAATCTTTACTAATAATTATCCAATTTTGACACACAGAAAACATTAATAAAATACCATAAGGCTAAGGAACAACATGACAATGCTGAAAGAGCTATAGCAAAGACTGAGACACATAAAAAATGCTGAATACTCTTTTTAAATTTAAAATTTAATGCAGAAAGTATTTATGAAACTTTGCCTGTTTCTTTTTGTCTTCCAGTCAATATATAAATTTTTACACTGTCTTAAAAGAAAAATATGATAAGAAGTTACAGGAAAATTGCTTGATGTTGTATCTCATACCTGCCTTCAATGAATGAAAATATTATATTTCTATTAATATGCAATATATTTTTTGTACTGAGAAGGAAAAAATATGCTGTCTGAAATTAAAATATGTGTAATAATGTAACAGCAATAAGTTCGGTTCCGTAAGCAGGTGAGTGGTAAAATTACCATTTTATTCACCCTTGTGTTAGCAAGGTACTAGGTCTGTTAACCAGGATTCCCAGTCCTGACAAACACTCAGAGATCTATCACTTCTAGACCAGCTTTTCTCAATATACCATCTCCTGCTACAAGTAGAAAAGTCCTATTCCATGTTATTATGCATAACAGAAAGCAAATAAATATGTATTTCTGAGCAGCTATATGATAAACCAAGGAATCACAATTCTAAAAGCCTTGAAAATGAGTCAGAGTTACATAGAAAGGTTAATCATGGTTAAGAGCTATTATCCTGTGGCCAGAAGACCATACTTATCCCCATCATTTGTGGCTGGTTTTGAAAGGGACTCTATGATAGGCTTGGCTAAAGCCTTATCATCATGGTTTGTGGTCAGATGGGCCAGCTGAAGCACCAAGCAGAATGTATTTACATACTCAAAAGCAATTTCTGGTGATATTTCCTCAAAAACAACAGTTAAACCAGCTATAAAAGAAGCAAATTATTTCTAAGGTTAAAATCAATATTTGTGAAAATGACACCATCCTTGTTTGGGGAGAGGAACAATCTGGATGAAATATGACAGACATGAAAATATGATCCAACTCCATTACTCCTTAGCACACTATCAGTTCCTGTGGCAAAATAATAAATTAAAATAGAAAAATGGAAATGTCCAGCCAATCTATAGACTTTTAGATTGTATTTTCTTTTGGCCAAAATACTGGAAAACACCTATTTAGAAAACTCTGAACTTCTCAGTACTTTGTCAAATTTAATGGACATTTCACCAAAGAAAAAAAGCTTTTCAGCATCAAAAATGAAACTGTAAAACCTGTCCTACAAAAATGTAGAAATTAAATATTTCACCTTGTGTATTGGAGAAATGGTTTTGAATTCCAAATCAAGCAACACATAAACTCTTTTGCTGAGGATCTTCTTCATCTTGAGTATGTGCCCTGTGTAGTGATTCTTTGCTATTACAGATGCAGATAGAAGATGAAATTATTATTCCTGGAAAACCCCTCAAACATTTTGAGATTTTGTTCTGATGAAGTAGAAAACAAATTAAATTTTGCCAGCTTGAGCCTACAATTTTCTATCTTTAGCATATATCTCCCAGTAGAGATTTGTATTAAGGTTAAATTAGTCCTTTTGAGGAGCCTGTCCACATAAAGAAGAGGAGTTCGCTTTCTTTCTGTGGAAAGAATCAGCTCTGCATCTTAGAACCTGAAATTCAGCTTTCTCCAAGAATTTTTCATCTGTGGTAGCTCTTATCTAGCTGGATGTTTTAATTTAGTTTGAGCTCTTAAATTTGTCTGACTCATATTTAGGTGAATACACGCTGTAAAATAAATATATATATAAATAAATGAATCTTGTCATCCTGGGTTAGTGTTGTTTAATTTATCAGATGAACTTTCTCTGTGTGTGAATATTCTGGAGGTCCAGATTTTTGAGCAATCAAGGCAATTTCTACCTGTGAGAAAATTAGCTCATACATTTTAGATACCACTGAGGCTCGTTCTGGGGGATTTCTGGCATAAATCAAGGCTCCCTGTAAGTCCATCAAAACAAACTGAAGCAGATCTGTTTGAACGCCTATGCTCAACACAGGGCACTCAAAGTGGTTTCAGGCAGAAGTGTATTCCCAGGGGCCAGAGCAGTTAAAAGAAACCAAGCCTTGCTGCCAGCATGCCCCAGTTGGCTGATTAGCAAGCACGTAGTCTGCTTTTGTGCTTCTGCCATTTCATCTCAGTGTGTTTTCTAGGGTGGTGGTCAGTGTTTACCTGTACACTGTGACACTTGGAAAGCATTTCTTTAGCAAGGAGAGAGTTGTCTATAAATCACAGCTAAAAAGTAGACAAAGAGATCTCTGATAATCACCTTACAAATTATTTAAGGGATTCCTAGGATCAAGTTTAAAAATTCAAAGAGTAGCGTCACTATATGTGTTTCACATGGACAGATGCAGTTTGGCATAATAATGCAACTTCGAGAATCTCTTTATCTTTGCCTGACAGAATTCAATACAACTCTGTAAGTATTATGATTATTATTTACAGAACACAGCGGGCACATATGCTATATGTATGTCTGTGAACAAGTGCAGCATGCCCATGCCTCATTGAAATTGTGCTCTGTGGAGGAGAGACATCTTTTTGTTTCAGCCTTGTGTAAGGGCTGGCATGTAGCAGCAGCACTCTAGGAGAAGCCGCAGAAGAACAGTGATGGGACAGTGAGTCAGAGAATTCCCATTTCTTCTCTGTCTCCTAAGGGAGTAATTTGTTTTAGTACCTTACTGATTGCAGCTAATTTGCCTCCTCCACCCCCTTCCCAACAGCTTGTCTGCCCAGTGTGCAGATATCAGAGGACTGGGCTCCCAGTCTGTGTCCCAGTGTCTGATTCTTACCTGTGGATTTCTCACACACATTCCTGGCATCCCATATGGGAAACAGTAAACAATGGTGAAGAGGCCACCAGTAGAACCACATGAGAAAATTGAGATATTAATGGCAGGAACAGACATATTTTGCATTTAAAAATCAACAATCTGAGTGCTCATGTCAGCTCAAGAGAAACCACTTACAGAGGGCATCCTTTCATGTAAGGAAAGGAATGTCCCTAATAAAGTGTCCTTATACCAATTTTACAGATGCCGTTCTCTTGCCCAGACTTTCAAGAAGGCTGAGGTTATATGCAAAAAATGCATAGCTCTTTTCATCCTCTCCTTGGTTGTAAAGGCAGGTACAATGCATCTAAGTTGGAGGTGTAGTAAATGTTTTCTCATTGGTCTTACATTTCAAAAAGCTACCCAAGGATGCAAAACAAAGTCAAATCTACAGATAATATTAGGTCCAGGAATCCCTTGCTCCCAATCCCCCTAATATTAACTATTACTTAATACTCCCTCTTGTGTTCATTCATATGTTGCTTATGTCTGTGTAGGAGGGATGCTCTTCCTCTATATATTTTAAACATTTGTGTTTTAATATAGTTAGGGGGGTCAGTTAGCTATTAGACAGAGTAAAAAGACCCACCCCCAAACCCTTTGGTTAACTTTATAATCATGAGAAAGTGAGTATCAGGGGTAGTTCCCTACTCCTAAGCAAAGCTAAGGAGACAAGTTATACATAGTATTGACTCGGAGTTCAATATAGGGATGGTGTCCAAAACTTGAAAATATATGAATGGCAGCACAGGAAGGGGATACTGTTTGAAAGGCTAACTTTTATTTTCTAAATTAGCACAGTAAAGGCTATGGAAGAGAAAGAGAATCCAGTATTTTAGGAAATTATTTATGAAATGTAGATGGGCCTTCAATTGGGAATAGGGCTGGGCAAAATGTTAGTGGTTCTTTGTTCTTGCAGCTGGCCTGTCGAATTACACAGAGCCAGCACAGTAAATAATACTACTATTGTCTGCCTGTGTCAGAGACAGACAGAAGGTACATTTGGACTTGGTCCAAACACCACAAGGGCCACTCATAGCCACAGTGTCCAATTACTGCTTGCTTGACTATAAAATGCACTTTTTCTGCAGAGCTAATTTAAGAATGGCAGCTTTTAATGGGGTTTGTATTAAATGGGGACTGCTGCTCTGGCTTTTGCCTGCAGAAAAAGTTCTACTCTGTACAGGAAGCAACAAACACATACACAGTGAAAATAATCAGAGTGTGATAACATTAGCACAGCAATAACAACAGTGATAACAAAGTCAATGCTTTGCAAAGGAAAAAAAGATCAAGCCCTTCTGGAAATAGCCCTGTGCAAAACATACAAAAACCCAACTAGATTATCTCAAATGATGAAACAAGTGCATACACTCAGTCTCTGCAGATGTGCTCATATTGCAAAACTTTTCTGTCTTTCAAAGAATCATTGACCACAGTTTTCCCACTCTGCACAGATACTTTTCTTAAGTTTAAGTGGCACTTATTTTCACTCTTCTGGTCAAATGCTTTGGAGAGCAGCAAACTCTATGATCCTTCCTGCAAATGGTCAAAATTTGTTTTGATTAGAAACTGCTTTCTTTTAAAAGAAGTGTTTATAGAAGATTATTCATACAGAAGGAAGATCCCATGGGATTGGGGGTGCAGAAGCTCTCCCCTCTACAGTAAGTGCATATCGGGGCTTTCAGGGCTTTGATTTTCTTTGCTTATCTATTAGCTAGAGATAAATTTAGGTCTCCTGTTTAGAGCAATCTGCCTACAGTGCACAAGAGATCAGTAGTTGTCAATGATCTATGAAGACTTACTGTGTTTCTCTCCTCTGCCATGCTGACAAGGTGTTAATTTCTTTCTTGGAATAGCAAGCAAAAAAGCCCCAGCAAACTGATAAATTTAGGCGAAACTATGCAAGGACCACATCGCTTTTTAAGGCTTCCTGCTACCACCATTCCATCACAGAAGACTTATAAGTCTTGCATAACAATAATCAATAATAGAACGTGTCTTTTCCCCAACTTTAAAATCTTGTTCTGTTCTGCAGTTTTTATACACACACATGCACACACTATGAGTGTTCACAAAAGTATTTGTACTAATGGTTGTAGAAGGGTTTTAAAAAATGTGCCACAGGTACAGAAATACTATCAATCAAATGTTAAACCCTTCATAAGCTCTATGTAGGTGAGTTCATTCTCCTTCCTTTTTATCTTTGGATGTCTTGCAGAGTGCTTCGTTTGGAGAAAGACCTAAAAGCCACATTGGGTAACTAGAAGGGATAAAAGGGTAAACCTGTCTGTTCATATTTGCCAGCCTTCAACATGGAGAACACAGCAAGCATTCTGTCAAGGAAAATGAGAATATTCTTTTTTGCTTCTTTGAATCCTCAAAAGATGCATCTTCTTTGTAATAGAAAAGAAGTATCTCAATACTTAAGTCAAAATAGCAAACTTTTCAAAGGCCAGAAACTTGAAGCTGATCATGCGACTTGTGAATTGCATGCTGTAGGATTGTTTGATATGGCATAAAACAGAGAGAAACTGAAAAATTTTGTCTTCAAAATGATGGATATGGACAGTCCTTTTCCACAAAGCAACCTTCAATTATTAACAGCAGGACTTGAGCTCAGCAGAGTAAAAAAAGTCTTCCCGCTATCTGGAGTGAAGCTCCCTCCAACAGTCATGGTTGATTCTCTTATCTTATACAGAGATATTAATTCTTCTCCACCAAACATAAAACTATTCACATAGAGAGAACTCTTCACCTACAGAGGAATATTCACATACACACTGTTAAAGTCGGGTTAAGGATGTCACTTACCCAGACACACATAAAAAAAGAGAAATATTCAGTGTTAAAGCACCTGCTTGTTCCTTAATTCATGCTTTTGCAGGAAAACATATTGGTCTGTGGGTTACATAAGCTAACATATAACACCAAGACATTTGTGATGCTGTGAGCGAGTACAAAGACTAAGGATAGTATCCCATAAATGAGGCTAAAGGAATTACCCTCATGCAACTATCTGAAAATCCAGCCTTTAGGATTACATAAGTTATTTTGTCCTCATATTTCATGTTTTTTAAGGGTTTAAGAAATAAGAGAGGATATTTTGTGTAAACTTTCTTAATTCTTAAAAAAACATTTCTTAATGTAAACATCTTAATTAATGAAGATGTAATATTCAACAATTCCTGTGTATGGACTGTCTGGTAATGTAAATGCCACTCAGTATGTACCAAGTCCATGTTCTGTAATGTCAAGGACTATGGTGCCATAGGGGCTCCTTAGTATGCAAATTATTGACACAATAGAACATAGCAACTCTTTTGAAATCGTTATGTTTTATTGTGTCAGGGTCTCATTGAGGACTCTTTAATCTAAGGATTCTTGAGACTATAAAATCTAAGAGTTCCTCTGTGGCTATAAAGTTCTCTGATGTCACAGGCTATTTGGACACTCCTTATTACAGTATGAGGATTATTAATACACTGGCTATAATGATTTTGTGACTCCTTTGTGGTCTGTTGTGATTATCTAGTATTTTATAAGGTTGGTCATCACCATGGCATGTGAGTCTCCACCACAAAAAATTGTCATCCTTTTTGTTCCCTTCTGCCATCCTGTCTGTAATGATGCACCAATTCCTGGTCTTTGGAGGGAAAAAATTAAAAAAACCAACCATGCACCACACATTGTAAATGCAGAATCTAGTGTTTTGAAACACTTTACAAGAATTTGAGTCAGACAGCTTCACTTAGCATTTAGTTTGGAGAAGCTGTGGTGGCCAAACATATTTCATCTGGTAGTGTCAGTGGAAATTAGCCCAGCGAATCAGGGCAAAGAAATTTCACTCCCTAATTCTTTTTATGGAAATTACTTGCAGTGTTGTCCAGGTGTCCATGTCTGTGAGTGTCAACATGAGTGTTTTACTGCTATTAGCTGCAAGTTTTCTTCCAGAGCAGACACCAAAAAGATGAATAGCTAAAAAAGAAAAACCAAATACAGCAATTTGCATTTTAGACTGATGATCTGCCTTGAAACCAGAATCTCTGAACTCTGTTCCATCTCATAAGCTCCAGGAATCCTTGCTGCGTTTCCCCAGTGAATCTGGAATTTGCATAGCTATGGACTCACAACCCTTGGCTTACCCTATCCTAAATCTCTTTGGGACTGATACTCAGCTGAGAGCCAGGATTACTAGGATTTAAATATATATCAAATGCAAGAGTGGGGAGGTGCAGGAATTTCTACAGCAGCTACATAAGGCGAGCCTTCATGATGTGTGACAACAGAGTCCCTGCCATTTCTCTGCTGGAGAGATGTAGCACAGGATTTTTTCATTAGTCCTTAAGTGGACCTTTATGCCTATAAAACTCCTTTTTATCTTTCTCATTATTGTTGTACCTTCCTCAGCATATGCGGTAAATTTATGTATTTTTTAAAATTTAATTTCTATAAAGTTTATGCTCTAATTTACGCTGATTTCTTTATGGTTTTACCCAGGATGGCACCTGAAAACACAGATATTTTTAGGTTTTATTTACATACCACAGGGCAAGACCCTTTTTCTTTATAATACGAGAGCAAACAACCAAAAGATAATCTCAGAGTCAACAACAGGACAAAATGAGGAGGCAGTACTGGTCAGCAGGACAAGAGAGGGTCAGAACCCATTAGAAGCTTCCTTGGCTGCATCTTTTTGGTAATCATCATAGAAAATACCTTTCAAAAAAAAAAAAAACTTGAAAGAGGACAATGGGAACACCAGAAGCACAGGCAGCAAGGTTTTGTGTTCAAGTTTAAATAATGACTGATGGAGGAGACATTCTAGGCTAGACATAATACCCCAAAAGAAAAACCCAGGAAGTAGAGGAAACTGTGAGCATCTTTGAGAGTAATGAGAAACACCAAATGCAAAGTGTTTGGAAGAAACCAGAGAAAGAGGGGAGATGGTCAGTGCATTAGCCTCAAAGGCAATCTCGGAGGAGCATTTTAGGTCAATATTATTCTTGCAAGATTTAATCTGCCGAAGCCAGAGATGTGTGTCCAGAGACAGGAATGCAAAACAATAGAAGCAGGATTGAGTTTCACAGAGTGAGGAGCAAGAAGAGGGTATAATCTGAGGACATTATGCAACAAGTGTTTGCAAGATTTGAAACATGAAGCTAAAGAGGTTCTGTTCACTTTTCTCTGTATCAGCCCTTGGTGAACATTAGAAAATTAGTCTTCAGTTATATAGTAGACTAAAAAAGGTTGTATTTTGAAGAAAATTAGTAAAATCCTTTCAAAAATTTTTCAAGCCATTTAGCAGCAAAGTGGTGTATATTTGGAAAGCTTCCAAAGAGCAGCAGCATGCACACACTGCATGTGGTTCAGTGTCTGTGTAATCCTTATTTAATTTGCGAAGGTCAACAGATAAATTTGTTCTCTTTAAAAGACTCAGCATATATGCATACGTATTTAGGTTCTTTATGTGTCCCGTATACCTGCTTCAAAGTTCTCTGTTTTCTATATATTGCTAAATAGACATTGCATCACTGAAGTAGAGGCTAGTTTTACCTGTCCTTACTTTGTCCTTGTGAACAGTTCTGTATAAGCTCAGATTCTGCCTGGTTGTTCAGAAGTTGCCAGAGACAACTTCAGAACCAGGACACTTAAAAAACTTATCCTGATTTCATGGCAAGCTCCTGATAAGCAGATTCAGCATTTTTTCATACTACTTCATTTTAGATTGTGTTGACACTGCTAATTTGTTTTTCGTTGTTGGAATATGCAACTTCTTTTCCAGACAGGGAGGAAAGGGAAGGAGAGGGGAAAGGAGGAGTCATCATCTGACAGAATGTGCATCCCCAACCGCCCAACTTTTTCATACATTGCAAGAGATGTGTCATACAAAAAAATTAATCATTAAGAAGTCTTTATTTTTTTTGACAATCATACAATGTGTCCCAGAGGACAACCAAAGAAAAACTTTATTGTATACAATCACCTACATTGCAAAATCAAACTTTTGAAATTAAAACAGTGGTCTATTAATTAAAAAAACCCAGAATATTCACTTTTGTAACAGAAATTAACTAAATTGGTTGTAAATAATTAGATTAGATGAAAATATTAATGAAAAATTAGAAAATGTGAGCAACTAAGTGAAAACCATTCAGTCTTACTACATGACACCATACTGCTTTTGCAGAAACAAAGTCCGCTACCAGATACCTTATAAAGAATCTCATCAATTTAATATAGCTCTTATATTTCTTTAAATCTTTGTTTTGAATAATAACACAGGTTGCTGAGTCACATCATGTCTCTTTTTCCAAATCTGTGAAGTCTCACAACTCCAAATATAATCTATCAGCTCCCTTTATTCATACCTAATTCTTCCTATCCATGAACTGTTTAGGACATAGAGGTTTTTTTTCCCTTAAAAATTACTTTTTGCTCTTACAGCATTGCATCTTAAAAGCACAGCATATCTGAAACAAACAGACAAGATGCCTCAATTTTTAATTGAAAATACTCTTATGTTGGGAATTTTTGAGTCAATCAAACAAACCATGAAAGCCACAGAAGTTATAATGACATGATTATAAAATAATCACATAATGGCCAGTTTCCAACATTAAAAATGTAAACTTCTGAATTTCTAAATAAAAATTCTAAACCATAAAGCATCCCTGAGTTTCAGTTTTGCACATATTGTGGATTTCAGCTAATTATGTGGCATCGCAGTAAGCATTCGATTCCTTATTCACTGAGTAAGGGAAGCAATATGTAAAGACTTGATTAAAAGAAAAAGGGATATCCTGTAAAAAAAAAAAAGAAAGAGGAGCTATGGATGTAATATAGCAACCTATACAATCTCTAAAATATTCTCTCCTTTGCCAATTTTGTATGCAATTATTCTTATTATTTTTACTTTAGCAATGCCTTAGGGGCTTAAGCGAGATCAGATCCCCTTTGCAAACACAGTGGGAAAGTTCTTGGCTCAAATATTTTTCAGCCTATAGAGGTTATGCAGACAACGGATGAAGATGGGAACAGAAGCACTGTAGTGTGCAGAGATATACAATAGGCTGCAGCAGATCTGCCAACAGATTTAAAGTTTCTGCTTCTGTATTCTCAGCCTTGACCAGGTTGGCTCAAGAATAATGTTGTCTTACAATGAACTGCAGAAATACGTCAGTGTTGTACTGAGACTTAATGTGAACTTTGCCTCTGGTGAGAGCCCATATTCATCCACAGGAGCAACATAATTTCCACATGGTCACAGACATTTTCAATTTAGGGACAAAAATTGTTACAGACTTTCAGCATTCAGCACTTCTAGTTTATAATGGCTGCTGAATCTCAAAATGACACTTGGATTTCACAGAACAAGTAGAAAGGAGAGATTTCCTTGCAAATAAATCCAAGTGATTTGTGGGGTATATCTTTCAGCACTGTGTGCACCAGTGTGCTATGTGACAAAAAAAAAAAAGCTTTCATATTTGCTTACGAGTGGTCAACTCCATAAATCCCCACTAGGTCAGTAGTTCCAAGACAACAGGGTTTTTTCTAGCCAACATACAAGATCTCTTATAAAGACATAATTATGTCTAGAGATTTTTTGTTCTTCATGAAACACGTGACAATAGGATACTAAAGGATATTTTTCACAATTTGCACTAAAATTGACTTATACCATATTAAGAACTAAATTGTGACACTTCTCTCACTTTGGGGCCTGCTGTCTTACTGCACAAATCCTCCAGTTAAATTCAGTAGACTGACAATCAAGGTTGCACTTATTGCAGCTTAGTCCTAAATTTGTGCTTTACATCTAGTGTTATCCATTTTCTGAGGACTGGCAAGATGCATTTCCGCACAGCATTTGTGGTACAAGGAGCCTTAAGAATGAACCCTATAAAGTTCTAAAAAAAGAACCAAAGAAAGGATTTGTAGGCTGAGAAAACAACCAGTCAGCTTGATCACACTTGTACCAAATAGTGTGTTGAAGGCTGAAAACACAAATTAAATTGGGTGGTGTACCTTGCAAGCAAAGCTTTTTTCGTTTGCTTCTTTAGAATGCTTGGTTTACTGAGATCTTTGTTAGGAAGAAAAATTTACTAGAGTTCATTAAAGAAGAACCAAAATAATTCCAAATCCTGGAACAGGGAAAGGAGCATCTCTGTGTCTGAGTTGTGTGCACTGTCAGCTCCCTCTGGTTTCAGGGGGTGCCCAGAATCAGGAAGAAGATAATCATCACCTCTCACAAATAGGACTTTTTTTCACTGGAATGCTGAGGTTGGCTTTCAAGGAGTCAAACTCTCTACCCAGTTACTCCCTGGATTCAGCCTACAGCTTCATCTAGAACTGGTTATTCCAAACTCAGCACTGGAGGATAAAGCCTTCCTTTTTTCTTATTTCCCCTGTTAAGTGCTCCTGTGTACTTTTCCCAGACTAAACAGGCAACCCTGACCTGCAGCCATCTACTCTCACACAAACAATTAACTTAAAGCATGTGTCCTAACATGAATTTTGGCTCCACAACAACCTAGCACTCCTATGGGAAACAACCCAAATTAATAACAGCCTTCTTTCTGAAATACCTGAAGTGCCCTTTCTTAAAAGAGAGAGATAAGAACATTTCTTTTTTTCCCCCTTTTGGACTAAACCAATTGATTTTTGGCTTAGAATGATGTCCCACAGAACTCTTACAATACTTGCTGTAATGAATACAGTCAGCATCTATGTTCCTGTATCACATCACTGTTTTCCCTAAGAAAACATGAGAGCTAAAACACTAATCTGATTTCCAATATAATATCCCATTTTCATACACTTTTACTAGTCAGTACTCTATTTGGACTGGGTCCAAAAGAGATGTAAATGTGTTGGGTTTTTTTCTCCCCACCTCCTTGAAAGCTTGAATCGGATCATTTTGTCATTTCAAAACATATCAAAGTAGAGGGAAAAAACCATGCATTTGTTCCCATAATTTTGAAAACAAAATTTTGCTCCTCTAAATAAGTCTGCTGGCCTAGTTGCATTAGTGGCCTCTCCCATGAGATGAACAAAAAGCTGATAGCTGTATACATCTGAGGTGCCAATCGTACTGAGACAGATCTCCTCTTTCTGAGCACTCCTTGGCTGCACTTGAACTCACAGTTCAACTTGAGCCTCATAAACTTCACAGGGGCATTGATGTCAGAGAAAGCACGTGCTCTCCTCTTTCCCAGTCTAAGCTATAAAACCTTTTTCTTCTTCGTTAAAACACATTTAAAGACTGCAGATATGATGAAGTCCTGTGCCTTGAGCTATCTTCAGGTCCCTTTGGGGACTTGAGCATCAACACTTTCTTCTTCTGCTTCTTCTGAAAAACAAAATGTCCTTTGCACTCACCACAGACAAATTCAGATTTATGTCATTTTACTGCATCTCTTAATAATGCCTAAAAATCACCCCAGGATAAGGCATAAGAATGTGTAATTTCCCATTTCCTAGAAATGTTCTTCTTGCTTTTTCTATTCAGTGTTTACCAATGAAATGCTTGCTTTTTGTCTGTTGAGGTGGGGAGTGCTTAAGGTCTTGGGACATGATTCTCTGAATGTTTGCCTGGGTTATTCTTTGTCCTTCTCAACATTCTGCTGATTTCAAAACTTGAAAATATCCACATGCATCCACTGCAATGTTCTTATATGCAAGACAGGAGAAAAGAGCTGAAAAAGCACCTGGAGGTCCCTGCAAGGACACATGTTCCTACCCTGCAGAAGTCACCATTTGCCATTTTCCCATGACTCACCCATGGCATTAATGGTGTCATAAAGAGAAATCCTGCATCCTTAGGTACAGGGGTTCAAAAGCTAGTTCTTGGGGGGTGACAAGGGGAAGGAATTTGGCAGGAGTTCTCATTTGCTGTAGTTGAACCTTTCTCCCAAGCTCACAGTCTAGCAGGGAAGAGAGTTTGTGAACCAACAACTCCTTTTTCAGGATGTGCAATGCACATATATGAGATGTTAACAATGTGCATCGAGGTGGTTTAAAATGAGATGGGTTGCACAACTCAGCCCGAAAATAGGTGGAAAAATTACACTTGAATCTTCAGTTCCTTGTTTATAAGTATTCAGTTAAATTCCAGTAAACATCAGAGGAACTCTGGGAAGTAAAAGTTTCCAATTTGGCCTTTTGTTTTAAATGTTACTGCAACAAAGTTACAATAAAGATGTAAAGACTGACTCCTTTTGACTCCTTCAGCAATGTTTATTCAGATGCCTTAACTTCCAGAATATTTTTCCCTCCATTTCAAATGTCCCACTACACACACTCCATAAAATAGAGTGCATTTCTATATGCCAACTAAATGTTGCTTTGCCAGCCATTACTTTTGTATCTTTTAATGTCTTTAATTTGCCTATGCAACCTTAAGTTCACATTCCCATATATATAAATATATCTCTATCTATTTTTTTAATTCAACATATTAAAATCCTGCTCCAGGCTTCTCCTCTGATCATCCTCTTCCCATTTATCTTTCAGACAGCAATAAAAATATGTAAATATTAAGCCACAAAAACTGTATTACTGTAATTTTAAGGATGTGACTAACACCCACAAAATGCCAGAGGTTTCAAAGTCAAGGTTGCATGTTGAGCCTTGGCTCTTTCAACACTCATGTTAAGTAAAATTCAATTAAAAAAGCTCTGATGAGTTGAAGATAAGATTATTTTACTACCACTACTACTTGTAATAGTTGAATTATGGGAGTGTTTGCTACATTAGCAGTGTCCATGCACCATGGCCAGAACCCAGTTCCAACTGACATGAATATATCCAGGTTTTGGGGGAATTTTTGGAATTTTTTGCTGCAAAAATTGAACAAATGGCCACCACCCCATCTCTTTTTCTGTGATTCTGTAACCCCTGAGCATGAGGTGAGCTTCTTAACACAGCAGAGAACAGCTAAAGCCTGGTCTAGTTTATGACAGCTGTTAAAAGACCCAGGAAAACAGAAGGATCAGAAGTATGCAGGTGAAAGCTAGCAATAGAAGTGAATTCTAGCTAGCAATAGAATTGAAGTTCTATATCACTAGCAGTTATTCACAGGACTTGAGAACTGCAAACATTAAATAGGCAGGTTAGGATAATGGGCAAGCTTTCCTAGTAGCTGTGCTGAAAGACCTTTATGTACAGGTAATGAGAGGACATTAGATGAGCCTGAATAGAAAAGACTTAGGGCTTGCACGGGTAGTATTCATTTACACCCATGCAAAATGAAAAATAAAAGAATACAATGGTAGTAAGTGTGTGATAAAGCACAACGCTTTCTCCATAGCTATCTCAAATTCTTTACAATATTAACTGATCAAGCCTCCCACAAAACATTTGCAAGTAGGCATCACTATCTGTAGTTTACAAATAGTTTTACATGACTTGCACAGGGTTGCAGAACTAGACTGGTGAAATCAAATACTCTGGCAGGCAGTGCATGGCAGTCCTTTGCTGCTTAGAGTAGATGCAACTATTCCCATTTGTACACTGACATATTTCCAAATCCCTGAGTGCAAAACAATAAATTCCGCAAGATATTATACGTATAAGGAACATTTTAGGAGCCAGCTAATGGAGAATCTTGCTGATATTTGGGGCTAGTCTGACAACTAAAAGCCTGAGTGACCAAAATGTGCCTCATTTATTATTCCTATTGAATTGTGTTCAAATTTAGGTAGGTAGAAACCTTCCTCTCAAAGAACATGATTTTCAATTTTCCCAAGTGTGCTATAGGTAGATTAAAAGACATGCTTCCTTCTTCACTGGAAAACAACTGTAGTAATACCTCAAAAATTGCTAAAAATATATGTAGGTATTTAAAAGCATACAACTAGTGAAAATGTGTTTCTTCATTTACTCTTAAAAGAATTACCAATACAAGCAGTTGGCACTTGCAATTTACTAAAAACTGCCCTCTTCGTTGGAGGCAAAGCTTTGCAGAATCAAGCTGAGGATAAACATTTATTGCTTTTTATCAGCCATCTTTGAAAATCAGGCCCCAAACTCCTAATTAACTAACATTAGCAGCTCAGTACCTTATGGAGCAGACAGTATCAGATCTGAATTAAAAATGGGTATATCTCTGCCCCAAACCTGTGTTTAACTTCTGATAAAGAGTGAAGTTGCAAAGACAGTATTAATTAAAGTACTAAATAAAGGTACTTTCCTTAGATAGTTCTCCTGCTGCATATGTGTGCTTAGTGGAAACAAATATTTTTTTTCTCCAAAGCTGAGTGCAAAGAAATTAGCAAAAAAGAAGAAAAAGTGCATTTCAAGTAGGAATACTTATCCCCCTATATTTTCTATTACTTTTCATATTTAGGCTTTGGAAACACTTTTAGCGTAAAGGAAATCTTAGCAATGATGTGGAAGCCAAATATCTAATTCAAAGCAGACGCATGGAAGCCTATCTAGTAGTTAGCACTTTGTATGTACGACTAGTTTTAAATGTCAGATTCGAAAAGTATCAATATGTTCTTGGAAGCTGCTATACCCCCCTTTATGTGAGAAAGGGGCAGCAACACTTATTAACCCCCAGACAACAGAGTGATGCTATTCTCTGCCAGCCCACCACTGCCTAAAAAACCCAACCTTAGCTCAGTCCAGTGGCTTTGCAGGAAAGAATAGAGAAATTACATATCGGCTCTACTTATCTATTTATAATTTGCGTATTTACTTTTACACTGCCTCATTTTCAGCAGGCAAATCGGCATGCATGTTGTCATTTTGATAGGGAATTAGTATTTAAATGTGGAGACATAAGCATAGTGCCAACCAGATATGGACCAGTAGCTGTGTAATCACTCATCTCAGCAAGGAAAATTGCAAGAGCTTCTGCTACCAATGCTCTGGTGCAACAGCTATAGGCCTGTAAGCTATATCAAACACAAGACTTACTCCATCAGTTACAAAACACAGTGTGTTCATTTGCCCCGAAATATAAACAAAAAGCATGGGAGGAAGGAGCCAGTTTGCAACGACTTCTTTTAAATTCCTTCCCCAACAATCCCACACAATGTACAACTATTGGCATTGTAGCGGTTTAATCTTGTCTGTTCTCAAACCACAAAAAATATCTTGGTCATGACCTTAATGAAGTACATAGTTCTGATTTTGATCTTATATTAACTTTTTACAAGTCAGGAGTTCCTCTTGATTTAAACTAGTATGTAGAGAGATCAGAGTCAGACATATATCTAGAAATCTGCTATGGATCTCTGGGCATATTTCAGTACTTCACAAAGATGCACAGGTTGTCTTTTGGTTTTGGTTTTGAATTTTTGTTGTTGTTTTTTCTTCTGGCAACCATTGTGGTCTCCTTCATAAAAGGTTGTGAGAGGACATAGATTCAGACATGCTGGAATGTAGTCTAATCTCCTCATTTTGATCTTTAGAAAATTAAGATGTCTTTATTTACTTTTCTTTTTTATACATATTGTCTTTCAAAATATAAATACTTTAAAAGAAGGAGAGAGAGGTTGGAAATAGACACACACACACAAAAAAAAGAAGACATTGTTTTAATTGTCTAACCAGCTCAACCTTTGGGAGAACAGCCCTAACCTTTGGACAGATGCCAACAACTGCCATTTAGGTATTTACATCTGTTTATCCTCTCAGTCAAATGTCTTTTGTCTTAGGTTTGACATGGGATTACAAATGTTCTGACCCCTACAAGCAGTTCTCAAACATTGTATAAAAGACTCCTTTTCCCTTTTTCTAAAAGGATGAACACATACTTTTATCCTCCCTTATTCCTCCTTACCAGTTATATGCTTCGGAGGCAGTTGTTGACAAGACCTGCATAATTCAGTTTATGTGTGTGACTAGAATTTCTCAAAGGCTCTGCTGGACTTTGCAGCCAGCCTGTTAATTGTCTACAACTCCATCCCAAGCTTTCAAGATATGTCTTTACTTGGCTAGTACTGCCACATGTGGCGTATAGAAGTTATGCCTCTTTAAGAATTTGGTTGAGGATTGTTGTAAGACCTAGAAGTCTATCCAGAGTGGAGAAAAAAAAATCCATTTAAGTACAATTGCATATGCTTTCTTCTTAAAAAAAAAAAAACAAAAACAAAAAAAAACATGGTTCTGTTCACTGTGCATTGTTTCTCTTGTCCACATGTAATAAAACAGACAGCAAAGGCAGTAAAAAATAATTATCGGAAATGGGAAACTTTGCAACCCCTCTCTTCCCTGGCATCTAACCTGGATTTTTCTCAATAGGTACAGCACCTTGCCACTAAAAAAAGCCATCGTTTAAGTACGTAAATAATCATAGCTCTATTGTGGTTTTAAAGAGCTCCGTGAATATCATGTTTCAGCAATCACTGAATGTTTTCTTCAGTTTGGTATGAAACACAGCAATAAAGTTATCTCTCAGCTTTATAGAACCCAAACTATTTGATGGTGCCTCTCTAAGATCAAATGGAAATTAAAGTCTGCGGAGGAAGTTCAAATGAAGCTTCCAGCTAGAGCTAAAACATAAAAAGCTTCAAGTTAATTGATAAACTCCAGGCAGAGAAAGAAGCCTCTAGGCTTGGCTTGGCTGCTCTCTCAATCTACAGCAGTCTCAAATACCACCAGGCTTTAATCATGCCTGCAGCTGGAAGCAGAACCAGGAGGTCTCCCTGAGATCTGCACCTTTCCTGCCTGATAAACAGGAGCTTTGGTAAGGTTTCTGGTGCTACTCTACATGGCCAGTAAGCCCCACATTTCTGACTAGAGACAAAGAAATAAGTTTCTGTCATTGGCAAGACCGATAACCTTTTACCAAAGTTTGTCAAAGTTTTCACAAATACAAGAGGCCACCATTTTGCACATCATTTTCATGAAGAATCATTCCCAAAACTATGCCAATTGCAGGAATTTATTCTTGGAGAAGGATTATCCAGGAGATACTGGAGGATATGATCAACAATTCAATAAACCTTCTTTCTCAGAGAACAGAAGCTGAGTAAGAAGAATTCATAGCATGAACCTTAGCTGGTAGGCTTTGCTTTTTTATCCTATTCAAATGCTGAAAATGTCGGTTTACTGTAAAGTTTAGTTGTGATATTTTTCATTTTCTCCTATGTACAATATTTGTACTTCCCGTTAAATTGAAGATGTCAGCAGCAAGTATTGGCTGGTAAAAGTCCATAAATTTGGTGTTACAGTGGAAACATTATTTCTGAGAACAAGGTCTTTGGATATTTTTCTGTGTCTGACACAGTGCTGATATAAAGAACATTAATATAACCTATATAGATAATGTCACTGACACCCTTAGAGAAAGTAAAAGGGGAAGTTTGCAGGGTGTTCACCCTAAATGACCCAGTGCCCTAAAAGGCCTTTGTGCTCCAAAATAATGTGGAATTTTTATTTTCCTCTTTGAGAGTCATTCTCCTCACCAGGCCATTATGAAAAACTAGAGCTCTCAGAAGTCTTGAGCAATGTGCTGGAGCTTTGCTTGTTTCTTCATTTGAAGTTGCTGCCAGGAAAGGCAAGCTAGTTGAAATGTGGAGTTACTTCTGTCATTTAATAATTAGCAAGCACTCAGAATATATATTATTCATTTTTTGAAACATAAATAATTAAGATGTAATAATGATGCTTTTATAAATAATATTTTATTCTCTGTGAATACACTCCAGGATTTCCTTACATCCTAAACCTACACCTTGCTCCCAGCTAGAAAATGCCTTTTCTGGAGCATTCAATGAAAGCAAATGGCATAAAGGGATTTCAACTTCCTTCCCATTTAGATATCTGTGGGAACATCTTTAAGAGCTCTTTCCCCCCCATACCTAGAAAATTAGTCCTTTTTAAGCAGCCAGACTGTTAGGCATTCATATTATGCAATCCAAATGAGTTGCAACCAGAATACATCTGAAAGTGTTAGGTTTTTTTTTTTTTTTTTTTTAACATATAAAAGCATTTAATCAGCTAACACCTACAATTTTGGGAGCCCAAAGTTTACAAGGTAAGGAAATGGGTGAGTAGTAAAAGCGACTGGTTTATATTTTAGTTAAACAGTTTTTAGCAAATTTGGCTTATTGAGAAGTAAATATTGTATAAAGATACAGCCAGGCAGAATTCCAGAAAAACATGTTCTCTTATTTTACAATCAAAGAACCAAGTCCTGCAGACACTAATTGCTAGATATAGTCTCAGCATGTATCAACCTCCTCTCTCTTGCACCCATGTAGGGCCACAGATCCTCAAACCACAGTACCTTTCTTACTGCAGCTGTAATATGCTCTGTGCTTCAGAGCTCTACAGCAAAGCTACAGTATAAATGAAATAATCCCAGCTACTTTAACAAACTTATTCCTGATTTATACTAGTTAAAATATAAGGAAATCAGGACTAGTTACTTTCTGTGAGCATTTGTGGTTTTAAATGCTTTGGAATTTATTATTCTCTTTTCTGATAGTATAAAGCTGACTTAAAGCCAATGCAAATGTAATTTACATTAAGCAACTTTCCTCTGTCTGTCTTGTGTAAATGTATATTAGCATAGATGGGAAGCACAAAAACTGCAAGTGCAAGCTTTAGCATACTATGCCAGGAGTCAATAGTAGAATTTTGTTAAGTTCTCTCATTCTAATATTAAAACAACTTTTCAATACCTAAACTGAAACAAATAAAAGCTGTGGGTAGAATAGAGACTTGCTCACTTACTAAAGTGCCTGCTGCTCTCAAAGAACTGCTGAAGACCAGCACCAGGAATCCATAAAAATTCTACCTGAAAAATGGAATATAACAGAACTTGCATGCAGGGGACACTACATGTCTCTTTCTGTGAGGTACAAAGGGGACAAGAAAGTTGATAAGTACATGCCCAGGTGAAACCAAGAGCGTTAAGGTTAGCAAGAATCAAAAGCAATGGATTGGATTATCATGACTCTCAGCCACAACAATGCTTTGCAAAAAACAACAGAAGGAGGCAGTGGAAAAGTTTGCCAATAACCTGGCACAATAACTGAATGATGGCTGCAGTCTTGGTGCAGCTCTGTCTAGCCCAACCAAATGGTTTCCTTCACGGATGCCAGCTACATTATCAGGTATATCACTAACCATATCAGTTGTAACATGTACAGAATTGCTGAGATCAACAGAAACCCATCACTTGGAAAGAGTTAAAACACATGATTAGACATAGGGCCAAAATCAAAGGGCCTTCACCCATCCTACGGGTGGTGCTATCTCAAAGTATAATCACACCCTGGGGTGGCATAAGGCTATTTATCAACTAACTTGCCTATATTTGAGATGGGCAAGACAGAGACTTTTGTTTAGCATGCATTTAAATGCTGCCAAGCAAGAATTGCAGCTGTGACAACCATCCTGTGAAGCTCTCAGTTGTGAAGAGAGAAAAAAAAGAAAAGAATTAATCAATGAATAAAAGGTGTGTGAAAACATGGACACACAAGGACATAAAACCCCTCTGTCATAAAGCACGTGACACTGAGGGAAGATAGGAATAGAAGCCAGCAGGAACATGAAGTGCTGTATGAGTTGGTGACCTAAAACTTATATCCACTTGTTTACATGTGTGGTATTTCCATGGCAGAAGTCTAAAGACCATCTAAATTAATTAGTCTGCTAGCCAATGATATGGAAAAGTACCACCCACAACCAGAGTACCAGAAAAGAACGCAGTTTCTTATCTTTTTATTCTCATCTGATCTGTAATGACTAAAGGGAAAGGAAACTGTAAGAATCCCAATGCATTTACATGCTACACACAGATGTGCCTCTTTCTACTAATATATTCACTTTACAGTCAGGTCCAACATGGACCTCTCAGAACATCCTTACTAAGGGTGTTCATTGAGAAATGGCTATCAAGATCCCAAACCGCTCAAAGACCCCTTCAGAATTTTGCTTGGCAAATAGAGTAAGTAGAATGAGTAAGGCTGAAAAATTAAGGTATCTGAACAGCATTAGTGAAAACCAATATTTCTCTTTGTTGTGCCTCATCAAAAAAAAAAAAAAGGAGCAGGAAAAGGTAAGCGATCCAAAGCTCCTTTCTTTGAACTAGAGATAATATGTGTAAAGGAAAAAAAGGACTTGAATTTTCACAGTGAATTGGCATATTGTGCAATTTAATGCCAGAATAGGTCAGTAAGTCAAATACCATAACTGGATTTTTTAAAGAGCTGTATATTTCATGACAACTAGCAACTTTTGGAGCTATCTGAACTAAGATAATGAGGATAATCAAATCTCATGCTTCATTCTACAAAATGATTACCTATAGGAGTTGAGCAAAGATTTTTCCCCCAAATGCTAAGTGCATTGTTGGTAGGTTGATTTATTTTCTTGCAAGGAGGAAGCTTTCCCTGTCCTCTGCTGCACTGGATATGTTCTGTGCTGAGAAGAGGATACCAGCTTGCCTTGCCAGGTATGCCAAAACCTATTTAAAGATCTGTCTTGGAAGTGAAATCTACTGTATGAGAATTTAAGTTAATGCATTTTATCTCACGAATGGGGCAGCTGAAGAGAGCTTGCACGGTTGGTTACAAGTCAGCTGATAGGCTCTAACTTGTTAAACTGCCATAATGCAATTGTGTCCCACACTGTGCCCATATCCTGAGGAGGAGAGGGACAAATAGCTGAGCATGCTGAGATACCATGAGGTGAAGCCAGTGTGGTTTTTTTCCACAGCTTTTGGGATTTTTCACAGACTGCCTACACTGTGCAAGCAAACGCATTTGTCAGTACTTTTTAAAAGCAGGCTGCTGTGTAATTTTGGAGTCTTCCTGTTCTTCTCCTCTACTTCTCTCTTAAGTGCATTCACACACATACACATTTTTCAGAGATAAACCCTAAATAGCCATATTTGTTTCTCAAGGCTGACTAATGTGGTGAATATTATTAAAACTCACATGGAAATTCTCCTTTGGGTGAATGATCTGAGAGTGTTGGAAATTCTTCACACACATGTCCACAACATCCACAGCTTCACAGACAGACACAGGTAGGCTGAAAGAGCAATCAGGATACCATCTGTGTTTGGCAGAAGATTTCTAACCACTTTGCTGCTCTCTCTCTCTCTTGTCTCTCTCAGTGTGAAGAGACAGAGGAACCCATGGAGATTCGGTGAGAATTTAAACAGAACATATTGAGGGCTGCAGTGACAACTGTGTATACGAAGTAGATGAAAAATGAGTGCTGGAGCAGAAATGGTGCTATGGATTCAGAAGGGATCACTGAAGTGGCTAGCACAGCCACAGCTATAAGGGCTCAACCTGCTCCTCCCTTGCTCCCCCATCCCCAGCTCAACTTATGCATGCCAGGTTTTACTGTTCACAGCAGCTAGTTGATGTTGATACCAATTGGCGCAACTCTCTAAAGTACTTGACAAAGCAAATCTCATGGACCTTCTTGAATGAAGAATGTTGAATTCCTCCACATTCTGGAAATGCACCCTTCTTTATGCACGTTTACCTTTAAAATAGTGCTAGCACAAACTGGATTATAAAGACAGTTGTTTTCCTTGATGTCTGTCATGTTAGCATCATACATTAGTAATTTACACTATTTTTATAGTTTTGCAAGATCTTCTGCATTTCCTTTGCATAATTAGAGTGTGGGCTATGCAGTTTGGAACCTATGGGTCAGCTGAGAGTCTTGGTCTAGTGGACACAAATCCACTGATGTCACTGAAATGATGGTCTCTGTAACTGCAGATATGAATGTGGTATTTTGCCTAGGAAGATATCTACAGAGTTACAGGAAAGAGAAGAACAGTAAGAGGGAATATTATCTTCTTTGTGGATGTCTAGAGACGAGCATGTCTGGCAGTCGTGGTGTTGAACTCAAAATAGATTTACCCAGCACATAAAAGGCAAAAGGAGTAAGAACATTCTTATATTCTAAATACTGAATTTCTCTTCCACAATTCTACCAGCATCAGAATATCACACCATAAACAAATTAACATTACTGCATCAGTTAGAAAATGTATGCAACTGACTGGTCTGTGTCATCTTTTAGGCCTCAAGAATACCAGAAAATTAAACAAAAGATCCTGGAACCCAAGTAAGTCATGGTACATCCATTCCTTCAGAGTCTGTTGAGTATTTGGATTATATGGCTCAGTTTGCAATTTTGATGGGAAATGCATCCAGCTGGTGTGACTATGGATATCACTGTCACTCAGTAAAAGGAGCCAGAGAACAATACGATCAAGTTAGACCTTGTTCTGCCTCCTCAGCAAAATTATCAAACAAATTCTGATTATGAATTTTTTAATGAGCAATGCTTTCTTATTTAGTTATTAAGACTATAGAATAAGTTGAGATGGGCTCTTAAACAATGAGTAAATCTCACAACCTGGCAACAAAAAATTCACAAAATGTTCCTGGGATGTGGCATCTACAGCCCAGAGTAATATTTTTCTTTCCAAATAATTACTTTAATCACCTGTAATATCATAACTCCTTACTACCCTTAAGGGAGGAGGAGAAGAGCGAAGACAGGAAAGAACAGCTTTATTTTCAAGATACCTTCCTGAGTTTGCAGAATGGATGATTTGAGAAAGTATCTGTTTACTTACACTCCATAATTAACCCAAATATCTTAGCACTCAGGATACGGCTAAGTATTTTACAGACATCCAAAGAGACACAACCCAAAGACAATCACTTCTGTGAAATAAAGCTCTTTAATTTAAAAATTACTGAAAGAAATAAGAATGTTCCAAAACCAATTTTGAGAATCAATTTTTTTCGGTCCGAAATAAATTAAAATACCAGAGTCTGCATTTCTCAAACACATATTAAGATCAGAATTCCAATGATGTAACATCCATGAAGCAAAACAGGTTTTAAACATAATTCCATTTCTATTTTATTTTAAACAGTAGAAGGATTGTTAAAGGATGCTACACGTATTTGAAAGATTGTCCAGAATGCTATCATCAGAGATTACAAAGAAGTATCTTTGTAAATCAGCTATTTATTTAAGGGTCTACATGGGAGTTGAGATTATTAAAACCATTTTCATCATTTAGCTGATGCAAAAGCTGAAAATTTCACTGAAATTTTACAAAAGACTCCCTATCAAAATGGCTTGAATCAATACCTTTGAGTTTATTCAGTTTAGAAAGCCACTACCAATTCTCCAAGATGAATTAAACTACCGCTGGAAATTTATGTTTATGCACAAGAAACTTCTTTTCCTTAGAATCTTCAGTGGTCCATAAACCAACAAAAGCTTTTGGACTACATATTGAACAATGTATGAAGCGGAAGTTAGGAATAAATGACCTTTTCTCGGAGTAGATTACCTGTGAAATTCTGTAGAAAACAGCACTGCTCAACATTCATGGATAACATGGAGTAAATGCTGGGGTGATAAAATTTGATATATGTAGATAGATACAAAGGGAAGCATGCTGGGAAAACTTGCCTTGCATTCACACCATTACTACTCAGTGGAGAAAGTAGATCTTTAAAATATTAAAGACACTTCCATGAAAACTATCAAGTCAGTAGTCATCACAAAAGTAAATGAAGTGTTCAGAATTCTTAAGAGAAGAGTGGAGAAGACAAAAGAAAACCTCATCATATCACAGCAGAAATCCACAATTAGCCATCCAATGACTACAAGGGGTTCAGATCCCATCTAGTAAAAATTATAAGTTATAATGGGAAAAGTTTCAGATGTTATGTCTGAAGGATCTCAGCATGGAATAGTTTCTGTACAGGAATGACTGAGGTGATGAGGACCACTCTATCTGGTCTACAACATCCCAAGTGGTCTGAGGAGCCTGTGTTTATCTTCCAGTTCAAGTACTAAGGATCTATAAAAAAACCAGACTCTAAACATACAAAAAGAAGAGTTTGTGCAGAACATAGCAGCCCAGTTGAACTCCTTACCAAAAGAAAAGGATAAGGAATATTCACATGGGTTCCAGTGGTGGAAGAGCTGTAGATTTCTAAACAGACAAACAAAATCAGGCTCAGGAATTCATATTAACAGAATACCAAAAAATGTTTGAGGGGAACAACAGGGGAAGATTGTATATCTTCAGCATGCCTTTTCCTGCTATGTCCTTGCACTTGCACTTAAAGATACCATTTGGGAAAGGACACTCTGTTGGATGAACCCTTAGACTGACCCAAAGTGAATGCTTTTTTAGATTCACTGAACTAAGTGGGAGGAAATAGCAGGTACTATCAACATATTTCATCAATTTGCACCTATAAAACACTTCCTGGGACAAAGGACTTGATTGGTCTTTTGGTCTATGCAACAGAATGTACAAAAGAGTGTCACAAAACTCCATTTGTTGAGAATATTGTGAATGACTTGTGTCAGATACACAAAAGGCAAACCTTTTGATATTGTGCTTTTGTTCAAGCAAAATTTATGTTAACAATAAAAAAACCAGAAGAATAGAGAAAAGAATGAGAGGTGTTTATTGTTAATATAAAATGTGCTTTATTGATCTCTCATGGCTAGACATCATAGCAATACCTTTCATCTCAGACTGTGGTGGAAGGAGCTAATATCTTATACAGAAGAACAATTAGTGAACGAACCATAAAGTGCTGTATTTAGCAATGTTTTTGTGCAAAGCTGGAACTTGGCACCTCCTGGGGAGGGGAAGAATTTGTCTTTGTACTCATTGGTGCATTAAAACCCATTGAAATTTTTATGTCACCAGTACAGTAAGCAATCAGATGGAACACAACAAAAATGTTTCTAAATAGTATATTTGTTCCTGAATAATTTCTCCAATTTTCCACTCTTCATGGATTTCAGAATAACTACACAAGTTGAACAGCCATGGGTTTCATGTCATCCTTGTATTCATGCAATAGCAGCTGCATAATACTGCCTGGTATTGCAACATGTAATTGGGATTAGTTCTTAGGAATACATTAATACAAGCCTTTGTTTAAGTTCATGGGCCAACTTCAACCCTGATGGAAGCCCAGTGAAGGCAGTGAATTTGAATTATGTCGACATCAGGTGTTGATTTAAAAATGTTGACAGGATAGCATTTCAGATATCAAAGTGTCACAGAAGTTGGAGAAAGAGCTCTGGAAATGTCAAAAAATGAGAACTGCCAGTGTTCATTGGATTAGCAACATTTGCAAGCCCAAATCTAGCCAACAAGAGCCAATATGAGAGGAATCTGTGATTAGAAGAAACGTCCTGGCTTAGTCAGCTAAAATCCTATGTGGCAAATGACAGAAGATCTTGTTCATGCACTCAAAAATGCCTCATAGGTCTGTGATTGAAAATAACTACAAAATTTATTTGATTTCATTCAGACTGTGGATTGAACAATTCCAAATTACAATTAGGCTGGGGCAAAAATAACAGAGTAAGAAGTAAGTTTGAATAAGCATCAGTTTGAAAATATAATAAAATAATTGTCTGAGCTAAGACACCTGACCAGAGTATGGGAATGTCTTCTGCCTATTCCCTTGCCATGTCACAAATATGAGGTTCCAGATTTACAAAGAAACTTGAAAAGAATGAGGTTAGAATTTCATCTGGCTCTGATCTTGTTCAAGTTCTAAGCTGCTGGCACTACTCCCTTGCCCTCATCAACACTCACTCATTTAGATTGCAGGAAAAGTTATATTACCGAACTTGAACATGCTGGAATAGGAATGCGTATTTGAACATTTAATTTCCTTTGAAAAATTACAGTATAAAGTAAGAGAGTAATTATCCCAAAAAAACCCCACCAAATTCTAAATGTTACCAAAGTTGCATCTTCAAATACTCCGTAATTTTCTCAATTATTTCATCTTAATGCATTTCATTATGCTGCTAAAACATGATGGACTTGATTGGAATTAATAGTAATATTCTAATGTTTCTTATCTCTGCATCCATTGCTGAAAATAGGAAACATTTTTAGTGTTGTGAAGTTGTGTTTGAGCAAGAGAAACAGTAAAATAATCATAAAATATATACATATATCTGTTTAAATTGCCTCAGTGAGAAAAAATAAAATGGTTTGCAGGGAGTGAAGAATTAAAGAACATGGTGGTTAACCCACACACCAAGAACATTCTGAGTGCTCTGGTTAATTAGAGAAAAGCCAATTGTTTAATGTGAAGGATGGCTCATTATTTAAGTATACCCAGAAAATGGTTAATTAGTTTACTTAACCAAGTGTACTTTTATTTTGTCTTATTCTTTTTGTTCTGAAAGATGTTAAATGAATTTTATTTAATCCATGCAATTTTATTATTTTTTGTTACAAAGTATCAATGCAAATGAATGAATCATCTAGATACATTTGTCTCTTTGGAGTGAAAAATAAGCACAGGAAATAAAAGTAATTTAATTTAGCATTAATAAACTGCAAACTGATGTTTACAATAAATCAGCCACTATTACCATGCTTAATAGTTGTGAAAGAGACAGAGCAGATGTGGATACATCTCTCTTTTTCTTTTCCTTACTCTTAGGGTGAATCTCTCCTACACCTTTCTAAATGAGCTTGTTGATTGTTCAAGTGGGTGTATAAAAGAACCATTTTATAAAATAAGAGCCAAATATGAGACAAGGCCAAGAGTCTTTTAATTCCTCAGGTTTGTTTTCTTGCTAGAAAAAAAATAAAAATAAAGAGATGGATGTTCAGTTTCCCTACAACATTCAAACAGATGCGACAGTCTATAAACAGAAGGAAAGGAGAAGAGAAGGTCCTTACAGGTTAAGCATTTTCATTCAACTTCTCTTTTGTATAATATCCTTATGCAATATTCCAGTCCCCTGGAAAAGAACTGTAGCTGTAGAAACATTATTAGTTTCATTTACAAAGGTCTTTTGTGTTCTTGATTTTCCACAGGCTTTATTAGTGGTTAAAACATTGTATTTCTGATAAGTTTTTCTAAACATAACCATAGAAGTTAATGTTCTGGACATATAGCAGATGCCATCTGCATTAGCCACTGTGTCTCTGACTCAGAAATCAGTCATGAAAAATAGTGGAACCAACTGAGAAAGAAATCCTCTCCAAAAATCCTTCACTATCCCCACACTCAGAATATCCAGAACTCACCTTATGTTTCTACAAGATTTCTTCCTAAGTAGCTTCATCTCTGGAATTATACCCAGGATGAGTTACACTCTCAGCATATTTTTAGAAAGTTTATAAGAGCTAAGAAAGGCAGAGAGGAGGAGGAACACAGAGAAAAACCAAAAATATTTTATGCTTTTGCGAGTAATTAATTCCACAATATAAAAGTCTGAAAAGGAAATGGGCCTGGAGAGCAAATCTGCATGCTAATGCATGCCAATATTTAAAAACTACACAGCATTTTTTATCCAAGAATCTTAGCAAAAATGGGTATCACAGATACTGGATTTTGCTAAAGGTCACTCAGCAAGCTGAAACATGAGCAGAAGTGAGGTGTTCTGTCTCCGGTGTCTGTATCTACCCACCAAAAGACACCACAGCCCTGTTAAGACAAACTGCTATGAAGAGAGGCTTTTGTCTGATTAATCTTTTGTCCTGTCAGGTTCACAACACCCCTTGCAAAATTGTAGTTCAAGGTCTTCTGATGTTTACCTAACATATCAGCACTTATTTCTCTGAGGTTTTTATAACTCAGGCATGAAAAATTTGCTCCAGGGTGAAAGTTGGCATGAAAGTGTCTCCAGCCATGAGTACAGCTTTTTTTTTTCCTTCTTTTTTTTTTTTTAAACTAAATTTAGGGAAAGGGGGGGAAAGGCTAAACTATTTCCAAGAGCTTGCAAAGCTGGAAACACAAGATCATTTACTTGAACCAGTTTGCCCAGACCTAACTGTAATGAGAATCATACCATGCCTTAACTCAAAATGAACCCAAAGCATTGTTATTCACTCAGGCCTTTTTTCTAACAGAGTTCAGTGGGATTTGCAGGGGGTTTTGGATATTTTTAGGTTTTTTGAAGTAGTCCACTGTGGTAAAACACTAATAGCAGGAATGTTGTGAGGGCTTAAAGTCACTGGAATTTCCAGCTCATGATGATTTGGCTGAACTTCAGATAAGAGGACACCCACTTCACAACCCTCAAATTAACACTCAAGTTCACCTGCAAGTTGTGAATCCTACCATGGCATTAGGGAGGGTACTAAAACTTTCCCCTGCTCCATATGTTTCCACAAGTGCTCCAAGCATCCTGCAGCACGCAGGTATCCTTCATCTCAGCCATAGGCAACGTGCTTTGCCCAAGGCTGGAATGGAAACAAGTTTTACTCTGATTTAATTTTCTTGTGTTTCTTGGCTAGGCCACTGCCCAGTCTGCCTCAAATTCACCACTATCAGATGGTCTTTCTGTAGTCCATACCTGACCTTCTCCTGCAGACATGGTGTGAATAATAAAAGACAGGCTTCAGAGGTTCCAGAGAGGAAAAGGGTCTTTGACAAAAGCTGCTGATATGGAAAATTTCCTACATGCAGATGTATTAGATCACAGATTAAAGATACCCTATCTGATTACCCTACCCCACCATGTGAAGTAGGCACTACCAGATAAAAAAACATGGCCCCTGTACAAAGAGATTAAAATCTGACCTAACTCACATGGATTGCTGGCAGCACATGACTATTTTTCAGCCCAGGTCTCAACTACATAAGCACAAAATGTACTCCCACACCTTCTGACACACAAAAATGAGACATTTTAGTGTAAAAAATATGTCTTTAATAAGTGTCCAATGGACTTTTAAAACTCAGGACTTCAGACTAGGGAAGTCTGTTTTCAATAATAATAATTTTTGAAGGAATTTTAGGTAATATAAGGGAATATGGATATTTAGATATTTAAAAAATGGTCTGTGTTTCCTAATTTTTAAACTGTTTGTTTACTTTTTTTTATGTTTTCCTATCTGTTGTATTGATTTGATTACCAAAGTATCAAAATCTTAAGAAAGATAATTTTAGAAAAAACTCCTGGCCTGTCTAAAATGAGGTACAAGATTTTGCACCATTGAATAATGGTGTTGTCAAAGTTAAAAGCTGTCTTTCCTCATAAAAATATCTTTCCGTCCTCAAAGAACTGTAGGACAATAATCTCTCTTAATTTTAGTGTTCCTGAATAAGAGTCTAAAGATTTCCGTTTCTTTTTCTCTAAGCTACCTTTTGAAAGATCTGGTGGTGACAGGCAACACCTAAATGCCTACAGGGACAGCCAAATCTTCTACCTTTTATTTGCCTGAAGATTACTGCTTTTCCTCGTCTCATCTTTCTTCCTTCAAATGCCATAGGACTTATCCACCCTTACCTTGTCACAATGGCTTTCACAAATGCCTTCCAGGACTGGCTCTTGCCAAATTAAAGACTATTTACTTAATTCTGGAGGAGGTACAGAGACAAATTTTCAGGTAATTTGATATTTACAGGGCTGGAGCACCTTCCAGCGACAATTGTTTAAAACTGTACTGTTATATAGTGGTCTGAAAGGGGAGAAAAATAGTTGATTACAGACAAAACAGCAGTAACTTTATAACCAGTTTTAGAGTTAGAATGCAGTTTCCAGCTGTGAAAAGTTACCAGACAGGGAGAATATGAAGGCCTACAAATGTGAATTTTGTAGAAAGATTGTAATCCTTTTCCAAAGTGAAGTCATTAATCAGGGACAGATTAAGGACAGCCAATGGGTGTCTTGACACCAGCTTCAAAGAAGTGAGAATTCACCTAGGCCCTACTTTTTTCAGCACTAGGATCAGTAGCTGTTTCTTCTTTTACAGATTTTGAAAACAAAACTTTTTAATTTCTCTATGTATAGTCTTCAACATTGAGAAGCAACAAGGAAAAATCTTGGAGTTGCTGATAGCTTTGCAATGTAAGAGCTTACAGGCTTCTTTATATTTTTCCTGCCTAATAACTTTGGATTACTTCCTGTTTACTGTCAGTGCATCTAATGTGTGTGTCAGCCTGGTGCAGCACTGACATGATATATGCATTAGACCACACATTGATAGCAAAGTTACTCGATTCTGACAGGACAAGAAAATTACCAACAAGCAGTAAAATATAGGGTTGCCATATGACTGTGTTCTACTTCAAAAACATGTATCACATGGTGATAGCAGAAGAATTAGGGGATTGTGAGAGCTGCTGGAACTGAAAAGTCAGTTATCTGGTCCCTTTGCTTATATGTCTCACGCATTAATATGCACACCTGCTTTAATCTCCCTTGTGTCCTGATGGGCTGCTGAGTTCTGCTTGGAGTTTTTGTGCATTGCTTCTCACCACAGTCAGCCCAATCACTACACACCTTCTGCGTTGCCTTGTTTCCCTTGCAGCCCAATTCCGTTTGTTGCTCCTACCCCCACCCACACCTTCTGGTCACAGTGCTTGCCCTGCTCTAAATCTGCCTGCCCAACTAGGAGAGCTGAGGCACCTCAGGGGGAAAAGGAAGGGGGCAACAGAAAGTTTACTGCCAATGCCAATAGTTTCGTTTCCTCTTCAGAAAATGCAGACTTGCAATGAATTAAGACTGCAATACCTCAAAATCTTATTGATATTCTAATTACAAATCTGAGGCATCCAATTCACCAACTCAGGGAAAATAAGGAAGAGGCAAATTATTATCTACAGATAAAACAATATGGTTAAGGTAGTTATGATCATGTGTTTTGCTCCCTAAGAAAATTCTAGGGTTTTATTTCGTTAATGTGAGATACTGCAGGGTAAGTCATTGGTTAAAAGTCCTATATGTGCATTTCTGCCTTTACTGTGATTTGCATAAATGCCGACTGTGCTACCTGAAAGCGTTCCTGTTCTGATTTATGGGTATGTTTGTATTGCTCATATCATAAATCTTCTTCTCGAGGACACTTCTGTTCTGGTATTTATTGACCAAAGACAATTTGCTTTAAGAATGTTTTGAGATCTTGCCAGATATGCACTAGGGGATATTTGAGAAAATATTCAGTACTCAAGTGAATGAATCTAGGCAAGCGTATGATCTCACTACCCAGACAAACATTTTGCCATAATATTTTAGTACCCTATTTTATTAAGAGAAACTTATGTTTCCATATGCATCTATTTACCATAGAGTCAATTCATTTAGGCCAAATCAAAATAAGTGCTGGAAGAAGATAATTTAGGCTAGCAGCCTCAGGCTGGTTATTATGGCTTAGCGAACAAATCTTTAGGGTCAGATCTTCTTTTACTGAATCTAGCTCAAGCTTGAGTACTGCCCTGTATTGAAACAAAATGCTCAAACATGACTTCTGTTACCTATTTCTAGCAATTTTACTTTGAGGAGAGAATTCTTTGTTACTAATTATTATTATCAATTCTGAAAATACATAGAAATCTTTGACTGAAATGAACACTTTGCACTACTGGAAGATGTACATCTTCACTGTAAGAGAGGTAGACACCAAGATAAACAGGCTGTATGAAAAGTGGGAGAAATATGTTCATGAGAAACTGAGGCACAAGGAGATGAAGGAGTGTTTGTGCAAGGCAAAATCATGTCTGCAGAATCTGGTGGCTTAATGGTACATTTTTTGGTGTTCCTCTCATGACATAGCCTTTGTATCATGTCCTCACCTGAAAATGCAGCGCTAGGAACACAAATTCACCCTCTTCAGGGCTTTACATGGCTTGATTTAGGACAAAGTCAACCTTTCCCCTAGAATTAGGCACACTTCCTTTGAAGGGAAGAGGGAGACAGCAGGGATTCCCCACATTGTTTTCTTTCCCTGGCTGGCTATTCCTGTGCAAGACGGGGTCACAGCGCCCACACTTCAGCTGGGGGATGCTGCCATCTTTGGAGGATCTCTGCATGCCTGCTGCTCCTGACTTGGAAGCTGTTGTGGGAGTCTTCAGTCCCTCCTTCCAAATCAGTTTCACTTTGCAAGAAACATCTAGAGATTCATTTGGCCAAAGAGGGAAAGCAAGACTGAGCATGAACCTCTATCTTACAAGTCAGGGCACTCACCTGGAAGGAAGGATGCCTGGGCTCCAGTCTCTTGTTTCAATGTGTTTACGTGATTTATATTAAACAGCCATTGGATAAGATACTTAAATAGCTATTAGGACAGGGATAGCAGCCTGGGTCTGCGCCCTTCCCTTCCAGGTGAGGGCCCCAAACCGCCAGAGTCATGCTCGGTCTTGCTATCTCCCTATCTCTTTCTAATGAATCTGCAATTATTTGATGCAAAGTGGAACAGCTTCCACAGCAAAGATTCAGAGAGCACCTCCCCCTTTCCCCTGTTTTTAGTGAGGAGGGATCAAAGGCTCCCAGGCAGAGCAGGAAACCCCGCTAAAATCCTGGTCCCAATCTATGGGTTCACTGTGGGACTGGTGGCACTGCTGGTGGCTGAGTACACGCTGAGGTCACCTGGCAGACTGAGCCCCCAGGGGGACCACACACGAAATAGTACCTCATCTGCACATCCCCAGGCAGACAGGCAGGAGTTAGGCACTGAGCTACCTGGGACTAGGACACCTGGTGGCATGCCCAGACCTAGAGGCACTAGGGGATCTCCTCATCCCAACAAGAGAAACACTAGGGAGATGGCAAGTGAGTGGGGGCTGGAAAGGTGCTCTCACAAGACTCAAAGTCTCCCTGTCCTCACCGGAATCTAGCCCTGGGTCACCTGCCAAAGACCACCCAGGGAAGCTGGGGAGGAGCAAGCCTCGAGCAGCCATCTCCTGAGGCAGAGCCAGGCACCTCTTTGCTCTTATGAGCTCCTATGCAATTTCTCAAGCAAGAAAATAATCTGCAGCGAGGGTGGACGAGGCAGACTGTTCATCACCCAGAAAGATCGCAGCTAACAGCCACTGCCATTTCCAGTGGATTCATGTAATTAGCAACCATTCAGTTGGCAGTCCTAAATGAAAATCACAAACAGAGCTAGTGAGCTCCTGGTGGAAAGATTTAGTTATCTTTCCAAAGGAAAAAAATATGTCTGTGTACAACCTTTTAACCCTTCTTCTCTTTTCTCCTCTTACTCTTGCACTGGATAATTATTTAATTTGTAGCTTAATTAGCTAATTATGCATGTGTTATGATGCTTTTAAGCAGAAAGTCAGTTTGTTTAGCTGTTGGTGGCATGTGGCTTTTGTTCAGCATCTGCGATGTCAGTTTATAACATAATCATCTTTACTTGCAGTGGTCTGAGGTGATGGAGTCTTTTCCCTATGGTAATATTTTAATTATCAGAGTGAAGTTTGAAAAAGGGCAGTGACTAACAGGGAACTTCTTCATGTGGGTAGAGGCTAAGTGATAAATTTGCACAGGCCCTCAGCTGCCTCTCTGTGAGGCAAAGTTGTGAGGTTCCCCTTTAGAAGAAGATCCTTTGAGGCTTTACACAAGGTGTACTAAAAGCTACGAAGAAGAATTTACCAAATCCACCAAGGAGTTTCTTTCCTGGTTATCAGTGTGTTTTCAGAAACATAAAGGGACTTGAATTGGATCCCCATCCCATCAGCTCAACAGTGAAAAGCATCTAGGTAGAACTGGTGCTTAGGAAGAAAATGCAAAGCAGGGTATATTGCAGGGAGCAGAGACAGTTTATCTTGCTGCCTGCTACAGCTTCACACAACAGAACAAGTTCCAGCTGCTTGCAGCTCCCTGTACATGCAGGCCAGGTGTAAAAGGTCATTTCTAGAGTTAGCAGCTTCGTTTCTTATCAAATGCCCAGCCATGAAAGCAATGACAGCATGTATCAGTGGTTCACCCCCACAGCTGTCCAATTCTCTAGTTTGTCCGATTCAGAGATATCCAGCATGGTGCTCTGTGCCAGCTCCAAACCCCGACAAATGTCTTTTGTTTGCATTTGGTTGTCAGACATAATGTATGCAGCCACAACCTGCAGTAGCATTTATTCCTCCTTCTACTGGAAAGCTGAGTAAGGCTCTTAGGCTCATTTCCCCAGTGGTAAACCCTAACTATTTCAGTTAGGAAACTGGTCTCCCTCAATTCCTTATCTAGTCAGCTGAGCTGCTCAAGAGGACTATTCAGAACATATGAATTAGTTTCTCCTGAGAATTACACTTTAAAGAGCCTGTCTCGAGCAGAAACAGTACAGCTACTAGTTTACAGCACTCAGTGCTTGAAAACCCTTTCATATTCACAGATTAATACTCTACACATTACCATATGTTCATATATTAAGAAATAAACTTTCCTCTGAATCTATTAATTTGTCCATCAAAAACTTTGCCTGCTACCTGATGATTGCAGAAAGAAAAAGGTATAGCCTTGAGTAAATCCCTGTGAAACCATAACACGTACAACAGTTCCTACATCAGCTTTGAGACTGAAATGTTGCTCTATGTTTTTAAACTCACTGACAGTTTTATGATTTAAAGGCATTTTTTTCTGTCGCTTTCCCACCCTCCCATTCACGTATTCTTCATGGTGGTTCCTGTGCAACAACACTCAGTAATAACTCCTTTCCCTAAGGGATCAAGGAAGGAAATTCGACAAGTCACTGCCTCTCCCCTTTCTTTCCTTTTTTTTCTATTTTTTCTTTTTTTGTTTGGTTTTATTTTGTTTGGTTTGGATGGTCTCTGAAATGGGCTGGAATGCAAATGGAAGATATTTGGCAGGTTGACATTTGTCTGCAAAGCTAGGCACCAAGCCAGAAGCATGGAGCAAGCTGGAGTGGGTTTACATAAAGTGGGAGCAACAGTGCCAGAGCACACCAATACATTTTCCGCTGAGACTCAAAGGCAGCCCACTCAATACTTCATTAAGGGTGAAATCCAGCACCATTTGAAGAGCCATAGGAAAGAGCCTGTGCACCAATTAAGTTCTTGAGGCCTCTGCACTGGTCTGAATTCAACCCAAAAGAAGAATTGTTCACTGAGGAAAAGATGTTATTACCCAAATTACATTCTGCTCTTGTGAGGAAAAGAGACTGTGTTGGCATATGGTTGGAAGCAGCACAACCCTTCTATACAATCCTTCATAGATGATTCCTTGCAGAATATGCAATGCAAACAGACTCTTGTCCGTCCATGAATAAATCTTACAAGGTGGAAGACTTCAGGCAACCAAAAAAGTAGGATATTTCCAGGAAGAACTCTAGAATCAGATCTTTATACGGGAATACAGGGGTCACTTCTACACTGCAGGGATGTTGCAGAGCACCCAGGGCTGGCCGTGGTGAGGTGGCTCAGAGCAACATCCCACGGTCTGTTTTACAAACCCAGGTATTAGTTCTTCTGACTCTCTTTCTGCATGAATACAGGATGAACACAAGGGTGGCAGGCACAATACAGCATTCACCACAGATAAGAAGTGTCTGCTATCGTTTTTGCAAAAGAAGAAGTTTACTTAAATTATTCTCTTATTTATATCTATAAGACAGGTAAGCATTTAGTGGCTCTCTATTGCAGTAGGAAGTTAGTCTCAGATTGAGGACATCTTTCTATTAACAAGGTCAACACCATTATTTCATATGGGTTACATGAACACTCATTTGTTTGCATGCAGTGCAAGGAACACTGAATATTTTAATTTCTAAACAATGGGTTGGCACAATGTCAAAGAGACACAGAGGGACAGGGGAAGCATGGGGAATTCTTGTAAAAGCCCCAGAACCTTTTCACAGCAAACCAGTGATAATGCTAGCTAATGGTTTCTGTAATATGAACCAGGATAAAGTCAGTTTAAGACTAATTTTTAGCTTCCATCAGAGGGCATCTGCTCCATAAATAAATCTCTTTACATAATGCATTAGATTGAAACGTAGGGTTGAATACTGAATGGTAGAAGTATGTTTTTTTAATTAAAAACCTCTTCACACTTACATAGCTATGCCAAAGAAGCTGACTACAGGGATGGGGACTTACCAAACAATTTGTGAGTTCAACCCATGAATTGAATACTAGCCCCTTGATGCACATGCTTAACTCCCATTAGTGCCACTGGGAGCAACAAGACGGCACCAATGGAGAGAATTAACCCCACAGTCTTTACGCAAATGCAAATGCTTTCCATTGAAATTAAGGTGCTTTTAAGAACGTGGGGTTAAGAAAAATACAGTCTGCACAATGAAAGTGAATCAAATGTTTACATTATATAATTGCTTTTGCTGGCTTTGACAAGGAAAATTAGCTCTGTAAAGTGCCAGTTCTAAAATGCATACTTGAATATACTTGATGAGCATAAGATCCCTACACACCTAGGGCTAGATTGATAAAAAAAGAATCACATATGCAATTGAGCTCAATTTTTTTTCTTCCTCCTCCAGCAGTTGCTTTCAGGAACCTGTGAGTTGAGGTGGTAATTCCATACTTTGCAAAAGTGTCAAATGAAAGAAAATATGCTCTAGCATGTGGGCATAGTGCATCCAGCAAGAGACAGGTTAGAGAAGGTAGTAGAAATGGGCTTGTTCCAGGCCAGCATTATGTAGCCCTCAGTGAAGACTTTGGATTTCAAGGTCAGAAAGGGCTATTGTGATCATCTGAGACACATTAAAGAACAGAGGTCTTTCTCAAATTTAATACTAAAAAAAAAACCAAAACACAAAAACTTTCTTGGATGGAGAACTCACTACAGCACACAATTACTGTCCTTATCAAAACAACAAACAAACAATTATTTGCTCAAGATGTGTACCATTGAAAAGGACTATGTTTGGGTTTAAGCCTCATATTTTATTATAACTTGGTCTGCATAACTTAAGAACTCTCAGCACGAGAACTGAATGGGACTTTTTTCACGATTGTCTAGACAAGAGCAGAGGGAGAGAGAGGACACTCCTTTGAAAGGTGGGACAGCCACATTACATCCCAATTTTGCCTAAACTAGAGTTAAGGGATTTGAGCTCCATTGCCACCACAAGACACTGGGTCCAATGGGGACTGGAGCAGCATCCAGGCTGCTACCCACTGTAATTGTGTCAGCTGATAAAGCATTCCCTGGAACAGGCTTGGAGCTTTTCTACTGGATGGTCAGGGAGGTTGCATAAAAATCCTGGATAATGGTAGAATTGTGCTCTCCATCAGCAAGTAAAGCTGAGGAGGTGGAGTCATGAGCTCTTCAACAGCTTCAGTCCAAGGTTATGTTTTGCAGTTATGCAGTGGCTTGTTTTCTAGGTCTGCCTACAAACACTGGCAAAAATGGTGCAAATTGCAAACAATGAGTGGGAGAAGTGTATGTACATCCTACTGTATTTTCTTCACAGGTTTTATCTGTGACTATTTCCTCTGTGATGTTTTGTGAAAGCTTTCTCCAAGGTGACACAACCTGAATATTATTTGTAGTTTTATTTGTAATGTATTACCTGAGAAAGTAACAAAATGGGGACAAAAATTATAATGAAATCTAGCAGGTCCCAAACATCAGGAAACTGTATAATTGTTTTAAATCAGAATGCAAGCTGGGACAGAGATCTTTCAAATTTGGGTGGCTCATAGAAAAAGACACTGATTTGTGCCAGCTATGGAAATGCATTGCCCTCAGTAGGATCACAAAAATACGTGTAGAGACACACAATCCATGGATGGCTTATTTAAGCAGATGGCTTCATTTTGGGGGTGTACTGTTTGCCTAGCACATTATAACTCTAGCAAAAGAGATTTGTATCACTTTTCTTATCGAGTTATGACCTGTATTTTCAAATGTGGGTGCTTACAGTTAGCAGTTAAATAAGTGCCCTGATTTCCAAAGCCACAAAAGAGGCATAAGGATGCCTCTTTGTTTTCTTTTTTAGTTTGTTTGGGTATTTTGTTTATTTGGGTTTTTTGTTTTGAATGCTTAAGATGTGACTCAGTCCTGCAGAGATTAATGAATCATCAGGGATCTTGAACATCACTTTCTTGACTAAAACAATCACTGGAGTTTCATGTTGGGAGATATTATTAGAAGCAGGGGAATGGGATAAATTCACCACACAACAGTTAGGTTCATTTGGCAGCAGTGGTTTAATATGCAGGGAGAAAAAGGATTCTCTCTATGTTCCCAAGCACCTTTGCAGAGTCTACACTGTTTTAACTCCATCTTAATTACGTCTCCTAACTTTATTAGATGTACAAAGCTTATGGTCATAGAATATAGAACAATACCCTGAGAACTAGAATCTATCAAAATTAGCTCAGCTTTGAACAGTAAATTGGACCAGATGACCTCCAGACATCTCTTCCAACCAACATTATTCTGTGATTCAAGTTAAACCTTATGCAGTTTGATTATGAAGATGATTTGGGAGAAGTCAGAAATGTTGGCTGAATGATGGCAGGTTCCGAGCTACCAAGAAACTTAGAAAATCCCAAAGAGGCTTTTAATTTTGTACAGCTAAGAGAAGCAACAAAAAGGACACTCAATCTCACCAGATAATTATTAAAAAAAAAATAAAAATCAAAACATTCATAGATGGTGGTGGGTAGGAAGAGAAGTCTAGAACAGCCTTCCAAGTCAGTGCAGGGGCAGCAAAACTCCTGTCAAAAGAGGCACAGTAAATTGATCAGGGTGAGGTGGGTTGACCTTGGCTGGAATCCATGTTCCCAACAAACTGCTCTATTACTTCCCCTTCTCATCTGGAAAAGGGACAGAAACTATTATGGGAAAAACTTGTAAATTGAGATAGGGTTGTTTAGTAAAGTAAAAGTCAATGGTTGTGCTTCCACAAAGAAATAACCAAAGATTTTATTTTCTACTTCTGATCAGCAAGTGAGGTTCGGCCACGTCCCAGGCAGCAGGGCTGCCCCACTTTTATTTAGATTTCCCACTCCCAGTTTACTGGCAGAGCTGGGGGTTGAAATGTTGGAAACACAGCATTGATGCTGCTGGAGCACTCCTCAGCAGTAGCCAAAACACCCATGTTGATCACTTTTCTAGCTACAAATGCAAATCACAGCACTTGAAGGCTGCTATGGGGAAAAATATTTGTATCTCAGCCAGACACAATGCACAGGGCAAAACACACTAGGGCACAATGAGATTAACTTCACAGGTATTGTTGGTATCAGAGCCCTTAGGGTAAAACCTCACTACTGAGATGATTACCCTGGTCAGAAATCAAATTGAAAAAAAACTCCTGAAAAAAAGAAAAACAGTAAGGAGTAAGTAGTTCTCCATGGAAGTTCAAGAAAGGAAAGTGTGCTTCTCCACAGAAGTCTTCAGTGCTATTTGAGCTGAGAAACACCAGTTCTGAAACACAGACCTCCCTGCAAGAGAAACAAGGCTGCCGAGTTCTTCTGGATGGAGATCACTGCGGTGTGAGCCTGGTGATCAGAGGGGCTCTCCCTTCTCTTATCCAGAAGGGATGTAGCAATTCAGATTATAAAAAAGACACAGACTCAGAATCAAAGCAGGAACCTGGGAAGAGATACTTCCAATGTGTTCATTGCTCCATATGCTCCCATGAATTTAAACTCCCTGCCATATATTTTACACTACTTAATGTGACATCTTTCATTAATGGAAGGCCAAGTCTCATTCATTTTGTGCATGTGACTTAGCAGGAACTGTTCTATTTATTGATGCATGAAAAGTTTGGCCTCATAAATTACCAGAGAAGAAATCAACAGGTCTGCATTTGGCTTTCTGCAGCCTGCTCTAGGATTACACCAGCTTGAGAACTGAGAGTCACTAGTCACAAGGAAGGTGACTTTCGCAGTCACATTCCTTCAGAAAGAAAAAGTAAAGTGTTTTCATTTTAAAAAAACCTCAAACACATGAATCCATGATGAGTGCTAGAATTTCTACAGATTTCTGTTAAGTATTTTATCATTTACAATCATGAGCTTTGTTATACTCTGTAAGTATGGCTTGTATTTTATCTCTTTTTTATAATTTTATTCCATGAAATACCAACATGATAGTGGTGAAGGTTTTTTCAGAGAATCATATGACCATTAAAACATTACGGATCAAGTTTATGCTGTTGAAAGATATGAACTCAGCCTTACATTAACCTAGAGCTTTTACCAATTCCTAGAAGCCATGGCTGGAATTAGACAGATGTAACCTGACTCCTCTTTACTTAGATTTCCATGGAAACCACTTTTCATTACTAGACCAGGTCCCAGAATCACTTCTATTCCAAAGATACCAAGGTCAAATCACAATAAATGTTTAATCATCAGTAATGATTTTTTTAATAAAAAAAACCACAATACTCCTTCTAGTTAAAAAAGAGAGTGAGATGTTGACTAATATGCATTTATGACCATTTAATATTTCCAGATCTAATAAAATAATGATAATTTTTGTTAAGCAATATTAAGTACAGTCATTGATCCAGTCCATGTTGAGACAGCAGACACCACAATTATTTCTATATCTAAGTATATTTGAAATTTAAACTCAAAAGAATTGGCAATATTAAGCATGCATAATCAAGGTTTAAATGTAACAGGTATAAGTGTTGGAAGCGTATTTTTCTTCTCCCAGCACTTCTGTAAAATTATTAAATAAATTCTTTCTAGGTATATCTGTTTGGTGGCATAATGCTGATGAATAAAGTTCTGAACACATTTGATTTACAGTCACATTTTTGCTATCTCTCTTTAAAAACAAAATACTAGTACAATAAGGATTATTGAATTCAACTTTTTTTTTTCTGTCCTCGTTCAAAACCTGCTGAGATTTGCCTTCAAAAAGAAGTAACTCAGCGACAAATCTAAATATGCTTGGTCTGTTCTTTTCTGAAGAATCACTCAGAAGTTCAATTAAACATACTGCAATCAAAGAGAGATGTCAACTCTCTTCAAGGACTTGAAGTGAGGAATTTTGTTTGCATGTTTTTCTTCTTACTAAGATTGTAGCTTTCAGAGGCATCTGATTTAAAATGAGAGTTTTTGTTTGCCAAATTTAAAAAAAAAATTACACCAGGAAGGATTCTCAGTGGATGTAAATTAGCAAAGTTGATTTAAAGTTGATGGAGGAACATTCATTTATATAAACTGCCATTCTGACACAAGCTGTATATATTTTAACTGGGAAACATTCACAATTTTACAAATTATTCCATTTCATATCTTATGTTTTTCATGATTAACAGAGTTGTCTCATATAATAGAGGCTGCTGTTTTTCTTGTTGAAGAATATATTGGTTATAAGCATCACAAGGAAAAAACAATGTCTTGATATAAAGGAGTTCACTTTATTTTCTTAATGGCTATCACAGAATCCAGCAGCAATAAGGTATTTTGAGACTCCACTGTCCAAATAATATTAATATGCAAAGGTGGGAAATGAACATCAAGTTACTCAAAATCAACACTGTCCAGGCAGAAACTTGCATCTGAGAAAATAAATTACTTGTAAAACTAAATGTCTATGTGAAATATTAAAGTTTAAAACCATTTGGTATTACCCATTTTAAATACAGTCACCTAACTTATGCTGCTTCTTCTCCAAGCATATCTGAAAGTGAGCAGGCACACTGCATCAATCAAAAGAAAACTGCAGTGAGAAAAATAATCCCCCATCAAAGCAAAATACATAAATACATAAATAAAGCCAGTGTTACATAAAATATCAGCAGTACTGAAAAGTATTTAAATGAGTGTTTAAAAACTTAGGGGTGTTTTTCTCTTCCTCCTTCTGCCTCTCCCCATTCCCTCTCCAGCCTGGGCTTGTTTTATTTGGTGCTTAAAGAGTCTGGTATATTAGGCAGGCAAATATTTATGAACTTGACTTTAACCAAAATCCTGTTCACAGCTGCACCTGAGAGTTACTCCAGCCTTGGATTGGAGCAACTCTTGGGGATCAGCAAATTGTTTGCACAGCCACGGACGGGGAATTAAAAATCTTGTTGAATCAGGATTAGCAGTCTGCATGAGGAGGAGGAGGAGGAGGAGGAGGAGAGCTCATTTCCATAAGCTCTTCATCTCCCAGGCTGCTTCTCAACTCTCTGTGGCCTGCAGACATGTGTGACCCAAAAATGGGGGAAAAAAAAAGTGTACGATTGAGAGAGAAAAAATGAAAATAAAGAAAGAAGGGGCTTTTGCAATGACAACAACTTTGCTTCTTTCTGCTGGGCAGGGTCTGAGCCACCTTCCTGCCTTTTCAAATAGACTCAAATGACCTCCCACAACTGGAAGTACATAAGTGTCAAGACAGATCCTGACAGTACAGCTGAACCTTTGTTCCTGCCCCAAGCAGTGTTGCCAAGCAGGTTAAACTTTGTGAGGCCCTGTTTTTTTCTGTGTTTTGATTAATGGTAGAAAAGCTGTGTATGCTGTGTGAAGTCCCACATCTCACATCTGTTGAGCCACCTACCAACCAAAACCTCCCAAGGCCTGGGCAAGAGCATGTTCTCTGATCAGTAGGGGCCCTTAGCTGCCTGCTATTTGCATGGGCATCAACAGCATTTAAATCCAAACCAAAATACACCACTGTAGCATGTATGGGTGTCTTTCATGCAAGATGAATGGATAAAGCTGGCTGAAGTTAACAAACTATTCAATGACTTAGAGTTGCCCTAAATTTGTAGAGAGCTAGCAGTGTAATCATATGAACTCCACTTCCTCATTAAGAACAGGAGCAGGAGGTCTCTGACTCAGTAGAGTAAAATACACATGCTCACAACTGTCAGGAGATGTATTCACTAAAACTTGAGGCTGGGATGGCTATAGGGTCTCTATCACCTACTCAAATTTCTTCATGACCACTGCCACTACTTCCTCTCCTGACTATAACCAGGATGGTAGAAGGGTACCAAGTTTATTTTGAAACAAATCAAACCACAGGCAGATGAAAAATGTACATATTTGAAATTTATATATTTGAATTCTATTGAATATGATGTAACAAAGATAGGCTTTGCAAAAATCCAACTAAAAATGATGGTGGATATGTGTGTTAAGCCAGACAAAAGCAAATCATGTTTTTCACACCTAGATTTTTCTTGTGCTTATACTTGCTATCCCAGAAGAGCCAAGTGAACTACCCCTTCAGCATTAATTGGAAGATATATAGCTAAATCTCTGCTCTGCTCTGTGGACCTAATCATGTCCTTCTCTGTGACAGCTCACCCATTGATGGATTTTCTAACAACTGCAATTGTAGAATCAAAAGTAGAAATCAATTTCTGAAGAGCTCAAAAGAAAAAAAACACATATGTCCCAGCTATGTGGTCGCTCCAATCAACCGTCCTTTTATAAGTTGCATTAGGAACTTTACCTAGAGTTTGAACAGCTTAGGTTTATGGACTTTGTCAGTCTCATTTTTATTCACTAGACTAGCTTGAAATTTTTGAATGAAAAGTGTGTGCAAATTTGGCCCATTTTTAAAACTTGATTTTTGTAATACGGCTAAAGCCCATTCATGTACTTATGATTTGACAGACAACTTTTCTGTTCTTTTTCTTTCCTAATTGAAAGCCTTTCTTTCCTCTTTCCTGCCCCACAGAACCTGCTTTTTCATGTCCCTAAAGTGCTCATTTGAAGTGATCTTTTCCATCACACTTCCCCTTCTGCTGCCAACACTTACATATTTGAAGTCCATCTTTGTTATGATGCTATATCATTTTAAGCACTTCTGCAATCTTCTCACTCCTAGACTGCTCTGAAGGCTGAAAAGACCCTTAAAATCACTGAGGCAATCCTCATCACCTTTTAAATTGCAACTGCATGTCCAGGCTGTCACGCAGGTCACTAAGGCTGTGTTACACTTACCTAGGATACTCCTACATTTGCTATCCCAGATCTGATGGCTTTTGCTGGTTGGAGACTTTGAGAGCTCGGTCATCAGGCTTTTGTCCACAGGAGAATACCAGCATGAAGGACACATCCCAGATATCTCCACCCAGGATGCTGCTGCCAGTCTTTCCACACCACATATTGCCACCCTGCCTCTCCTTTCACCTGTTGCAGCACCTACTAAACCCAAATCCAATGAGGAATCTTTAAGATTGGTGTCTGTCATTTCTTCAGTAGGAAATTCTTAGTTTTAGTTCTCCTTTACAGTGTTCTGACCTTTTTGCATGTATCACTATATTCTTTCATTTGGTATAAAGTAGCTGAATTATAGGAAAGATTGTTATAACTCCTCTTTTTTGTACTTTCCTTCACATCCCAAATCTCTGATTTCCTTCTGAAATCTCACCTCTTCAAACCTACTAACCAACAACAGGCAACATTCCCCAACACCACCTCCACCATAGCACCCCTTTAGTCTGACCTTCTCAGCAAGAAGTGGAAATTGCCTCTCCCTCCTCACTCACCGCAGAGAAACCTCAGTTTCAAGCTTTGGTTTGCCTGGTGCTGCTCAGGGAATATCCACAGAGGTAGATCACACGTTCTCCCTCCTATATTGCTGCTGTTCCTCCAGCCCCAGCAGCCACACAGCAGAGTGGCTGAGACTCAGTGTCTGTCAGTGAGTGCACTGAACCCTAGCAGCTGATGAACCCAAAAGTTTTTCATGCAGTCCATATTGTTTTCTCAGCAGTAGTGGCAAGGTGACAGGGACGTTGCTCACAGTCATACCAGAAATAGATAAATTGATACATGCTGCAGAGTGGGCTACAGGTCTTCAGTATGTTTTTGCAGATTTTTTTTTGAGTTTGTTGTCTCTAGGACTGGTGCAGTGGCACATTACATTAGTGCAAGCTGGTGCTGATGCTCAGAGGCTGTGCCCACTCTGTCAGTATTCAAAATATTACTGCAATCTGCAAGTAAGCAATAAGATATGACAAGGAGTGTGATACTGTAACATAACAATGTACCTCGAGGGACACCTGTGAGGGAGGAGGTGAAACTGAGTGTATTCAAATGCCCAAGGTGTGATTTTTATCTCAAACCATAATGTAATAAGATGTGATAATAAAAAGGCACAGAGCTGAAGAAAACCATGTCTTTTTTAGAATGTCAACCTGCTTATGTGGTATGCTGTAAAAATTCTTGTGTGATTTCCTGCCTTCTAAATGGAATGCTTAAAGAATTATCGGAGATAATTTACATTAGTGTGCTTCTTTTTGAAAAATCCATTAGCCATGGTATGCCTGGATTCCTTATGTGGATTCTGCTTCAAGAATACCTTATGCATCCAAAAATGTTTTGCCAATGTATAAAAAACACCAACATGGGAGAAATTGGCTCAATCCTTTGTTTCATTTTAAATATAAGGGATTTAGAAGCACCAGAAGAAAAATGCAATACACAATTAGTTCTCTACTTTCATAACAAGTCCACTCCTTTCTTGATGATATTTTCCAAGTGTGTCACTAACACAGATACTACAGATGCCTCAAATCCTCCCATGTGATAAAAATTTAAATTTGCTTAAGCAAAGCTAAAACACAGTAGCTTACAAACTCCTTGGGGATAATTTCAAGGGAAGCCATACTCCATAATTTAAAGTTTTTGTGCACCTACAACACAAATCTGGGGGTCCTAGTTGACAGAAAGTTGAATACGGGTCAGCAGTGCCCTGGCAGCCAGGAGACCAAATGTGTCCTGGGTACATCAGGTCCAGTATCAACAGCAGGGCCAGGGAGGAGATTTTTCTGCTCTGCTCTGCACTGGGGTGGCCTCACCTCGAATGCTGGGGGCAGTTTTGGGTACCACAAAATGAGAAAGATAAAGAGATATTAGAGTATCCACATCCTCTGGGATTCAGTGAGATCATAGGTATAAAATAATTTTCAAACAAGGCTGATGAAAAGATGTGCCAGAAGACTTGAAATGTTGAAAGTTCATAATGACCTGAACAAGTAACCTCAGTTCTCAGTGACTTGAGTCTCAAAACAGCACCATGTTCAGGTAACTGTTCATACATGGTCAGGTAGCTAAGGATGGAATACCTTGAACAGCAGGTGATAGCTCCTGCTATCAGAGCTCTTCTATCAAATCTCAGAACCGTTTCTTTTCAAATTTTAATTCAAGAGTTCTCCATATAATCCAGTGCTATTTCAGAAAGAAAAAATTGTATTATCCAACTGAATGGACATCATCACAAATGTCTATTTAACCAATACAGCAAACTTCTGTCTCTACCTTCTCCAAAATACACCATTGACTGTATTTCATTAAAATAGAAGAAAACTTTCATACAAATGCAGTCCAGTCACCAGCAAGAGATTTAATCTAATTGTTGTGTAGATAATAACTATTGCAGGTCTTATTATGATTATATGCAGTACTTATTGAAGCATTGAGTTTCTACTGAGATGAAACATCTCAGCTCCAGAAATATCATGCATCTGTTACTGGCCATACCTGAAACATTTTTTAAGCATATATGCCCATAAATATTTCCCCTGAATAGTTAAATCCTGTTCACTTCATTGATAGGACTCACAGGCACAAAGCTTGAGATGAAGTCTTGATTTGGAGCTGCTGTCATTTCTGCTTGCCAGTATTTAATGTTGCTGGTCTGTTTATTTAAATGTTGCTGGTCTGTTTATTTAAATGATGCTGGTCTGTTTGAGATCAGTGGGAGAGGCTCTCTGTCCTTATTTGTGGCCCCCCCAAATGTTCACATGCATTGCTCTCCTTGCTTTCTAGCCCAGGTAAGGCTCTAAGTATTTGTACAAAGCAAACACTTATTCCTGCATTGTCTTCCCCTTACAGGGGGTCTGTTACCACAAGTTCAGCAGAGCAGGCATATGTTCTCCTCAGATGGGAGAACCATTTGGGAAAAAGCAGCCAGTTTGTGCCTTAGATCATGGTAACATTACTTCAAGTCAGAAACAAAGTTGTGTTTCCTATAGACTGTGCTATAGCAAATGTCAAAAGGAGAAATAATACAAAGGTTTGGGCTATTTTTCTCCATTAAAGGCCTTGTAGTAATTTCCACAGTACTATCCCCAGTGCTATGCCTGATTTCAAATTGAGATAATTGCATTTTACCAACCTGGATTTCTGTTCTGGAGCTCAGTTGGATAGACTAACTTTTTTGCTGTCAGAATTCAAATGTGTTTTAGGGATGCAATCTGCTTTTAAGAAATTTTAATTCTGCTCTCCAGAGATTCATATTAATTCAGGTACTGAAATGGTTAATATTAGAACACTACCTATAAATAAATAAAGGAATTTCAGGAGTGGTTGAAGCGATTCCTATACACATGCACACACATGACCCTTCAAGATGAGATTCAGTACATGAGACACTACGCTGTAAGACACTGAGACGTTATTATGCTTTGTATGGAGGATGCTATATAAAATATTAATGTCTTTCATTAAAATTAGTCTTAATGTCAATATGTAGTGTGACTGTGCCATGGTTTCTTACGTTAGTAGGTGCTTTACTAGAAGTTATAACTTTACACTATTCAACCACAATAGTCTCTGTAGTAAATGTATTGCCTCTGTTATCAACTTACTTATGCCCCATGAAAAACCATTGCTATGGTGATGAGAATTTTATGGCACAGTATTTGCCTAATTATAAAACTGTTCCCTAACAGAAACACTAATGTTATCTTCAACAGCAAAATCCATTTTCAAAATTAAAATATATGCAAATAATTGATCCATAACTCTCATCACAGTACTTTTATTGATAATTATTTCTGTGTATTAAAAATGTTCACAGCAAATGTAAAAGTTATTGCAATGAGTGTTTAAGAGACCTTATTTCTACAACTCTACGGCAATGTGTACCTTTTTTATTTGCTGATGGACTGTGTGCTGTTAAAGTGAAAAAGTTGCAATAGAAATAAAATCATTCTGATTGTCTATGAAGCATAATCTCATGTGAAAGAAAAATGCAAGATCTGGGTTCGTTAAGCATTTATTTGTAAATAGCATCATCCCTTGAAAAATGACACATTTAGTTCTCTGACTTTATTACCAGTTCCATGAGGCTCAATGTTTTCCTTCAAATTATTGTGATTATTATACTCAGTCTGAGAATTTGACACCTGCTGTTTCAAAACTTGATCACAAATGTTTCAGAATATACATCAGATAGTACATATGAGAGACAAAAGATTCAGACTACAATAATGTAGGAAGATTAAAAAAAAAAAAACCAACAAAAAACCAAAGCCAAAATTGTTCTTCCCCATAGATAAAATCAGTCAAAACAGTTATCTAGAATATGAAGAGAACATGTTAGGTGCATTTAAATTAGTATAATGAAATTTATAATGGAATGGTAAGAAGAAGAAAAACAAGATCCTACTAGCAGAGGATATAATTTTGGTTGAATCCTGTAACAAACTGTCTGTAGGAAAACAATACTAACAGGGATACAACTGAGAGTAGGACGGAGAAGCTCACAAGACCAGAAATGCTTGAATTAAGAAGAATGGAACATCGTTAGATAATAATGGGTAAGAACTATGTGTGTAATATTGTACTTTACTTTTCATTCATTATTTAAATGGTAAAAAGACAGGGCACCTAATATAGTTTAATATCTACTGTGTAACAGTGAACATAATAGTGATGTTTAATCTGAAAGTCTCTATTTTTTATTCCTTTTCCTCTTAGTTTATTCTTCTTTTTCTTGTATTTATAAGTGGCTGCCTTAATAATTGTACTATTAACTTTGCACAGTGTTTCTGCGATGCTTGCTTATAATAGAAGCTTCAATACATAAATCAAAATAATGGAGAGCATTGTATCGATGATTATTCAAATAACATCATCCATTAACAGCCTGTGCATCCTGTAGGTTAAGCAGTGTTTCAATTTGATAAAGCAATTAGATGTGATCTTAACTTTGAGCATGCACCAAGGTCTGTCTGCAATCACATAAATATTTAGGCATATACTTCAACTGGAATGAAGTGCATATGTAGGGTTAAACAGATGCTTTGCTGAGGCACAGATTCTAAAACTGTGAGCCTGATCCTTGATCTATTGAAGGCTTTCAACTCTGCTGGATGTTAGCTCTTTTATTATGTGTAAAGCTGTCCAGGGAGGATGAGATACTGACCCTAAAATGAATAACAGTACATTCAGCCAATGTTTTTGCTCATGTCTGCTTTGAATAGAGACCAAATAAAATTAATGTCCGAAATCTGCCTTATTTGAGAAAAGAAGTAAAAAAGGTCAAAACTGGGGGGCCTGCACTTGGATATAGTACCAGTTTCTGTCTTTTATCTAAAGGTTATTGATGTCAGATACAGGTAAGAGCTGATTCTAGACTGCTTTGCTTTTTATTTACTTAGGGTATTTTGCAATGCATTGTATTTCTGCAGCACAAAGACTGGTGGTTGCATAATTTCCTTGGGAAAACAAAAATAGAAAGGAACTCCCGTGTAATCAGGTCCAGTTTGTGGCTAATGGAGGCAACTAGGTCATATAGTTCTGATAATAAATTTATCAAGCTCTTTGTTTAAGCCCATTAGAATTTTTTTACCCTTCATTGCTCCTATCTGAAAACTGTTCCAGAACTTCAGTCCTCTGTTAGTTATAAATCTTCTCTTTCTGTCCTAGATGTGTTTACAACCAATTTATACCCATTTGATCTTATGCCAACATTGTCTTGGATTTTAACCCCTCTCCAGTTGAGGAAACATAACAAAATTTTAAAGGAGAAAAGGGAATGACATTGTTGAAAATCTGTAACACTGACACTGTTAAAATATAGAAAATAGAAAATACTCTCACATTCTGATTTTGGGGTACTTTTACTCACTTTCAGAAGTAGCCATCAAAATCTAAAACAGAGTTTGCTTTTTCTCTTGAAAAACGTAAAAGTGTGGACATAAACATGTAAGTGTAGACACTCCTAAATAATAAACAACCATACATCTACCCTGATAATTAATCACTCCTAAATAAAGCAGTAGCTGTGTTATCTTCTTTCTAGCCCTACTTAGCAGTTATTTTGAAAGGACACTGGTCAAACCCCTGGTCTCTTGGGGTAGCCTTTGTTTCTCACAGACAGAAGACTCAGGAAACTAGCTTCCAAAATATTCAAGGTTTCTGGATTCTACTAGTTTAAGGCTATTTGCACAAAAGCCATTGTTCTGAGGGCAAACACTGAGGTTTTTTCCTATCATTGAAACAGGAATTTTCATGTAACAGAGTTTTCACGACAAAAATTGGGAATTGGGTTTTTTTTCAGGGGCTTTGGGGCTCTTTCTTGTTTTAAGAAAAGTTACACTACTTCTTCCCCTGCTTGGGTTAGGCACTTTACTATCCAGTGGTCCTATTCCCACATTGTGGAATTCTTCTGTTATTTATAGCCTTGGCAGAGTATTCACAGAATATAGGTACAGCCCCGGGTAGAAGAGGAAATATTTTCCAAGAGGCTTCTGCTTCTTCTTTTCAAGGAGACTGAACAGGTTACCTGCAGATAATCATTTGTCTTTTGATTACAGAAATAAACATATAAATATACATATATATTATACATAGATATAATAGAAATACACTTACAGATACAGATAATTTTCAATGCAGTATGAATGCAGCAAAATCAGATTTTTGCTTAAGACAGTGAACACACATAATGAATTTTCAAGGTATTCAAAGCAATAGTATTGTAAATATTTCCTCTAATTGCAAATCCCATTTATAGGTTTTGATTTCTAATACAAAAAACTTGTAGAAAAATGAAGACTTGAAAGCAGAAATAAATATAAAGCCTTGAAAATTGTGAATATCGAAGGCAGAAAATTATTTTATATTTGAAGATCTGCACTTCACTAGTCCTTTTCCAGAATAAATAAAGTCAAGGAAAAAAATAACACCACATTGCCGCTTAAAATATTCGCTAAGAACTTAGCCTTCTTGGACCACTAATACCATTGTTTCATGAAAGTGAATATTTTGCGTTGGAAATACTTGTATCCAACTTTGTTGAAGAATATAGGAACATATAAATTTTATAAATGCTGAAAGGCCCTGATAGGACACTGTCAATCTTCAAGGATATCTTCAAGATAAATATGCTTGCCACACTGAATTCTTCCCTTTCTTTTCAGACTGGTAATAAATCTTGTAAAGTTCTACTTTCAAAGCATAGGAAAGGGGTTAAAAATATCCCATAAATAAGAAGAATTAAAAATGCTAGTGCCCAATCGTATTGATTTCACTAACAGTTGAGGGCACTCAGCACCTTGCAGGAGGCTCTTGCAGCATCAGATGATCAGGCCCTTATGCAGAAGGAAATCTTTCATTGATTGCTCTTAACTATAAATGGTGTCATTTCAGAAGAGGCAGCGCAGAATGTCAAATGTGTGACACATTTTTAGGCCCACTCTTGCAAACATTCATGCACAGGGGAGCATGTACACAGGTGAGACGACTTGATGAGGTCTGCCAGACACAGGGAGGCAGGAGCCAGTCTCCCTTGGCTAGCCTAAGCAGAACCTTGCAGCCAACAGATGGATTTTCTCCACTCCCTCATTTTCCTCTATGAGCCTCCTTGAAGGCACGTGACCTGGGTGCAGAGATTTACTCCCTTAAAAGTGCTCTCAGAAATGTTTCCTCTGCCTCCCTTTCTAAGTCACTTCATACACTTTATTTCCTTTCAGTGAACTTTCCAATACGCCCAGCACCTGTCCCTTTAATATAGCACACAGGGTTCTTTCCCTCCATACTGTACATTATCCTCATTAACACATATCAGTCAAAAGCACTGTTAATTAAACTGGCAAGATGATTACACACGCCTCCATGTGCCCCCTCCGAGCATCCGCTTGCCAAGATTTTTTCCTCCCTCATCTAAAGTGGGTGGAGAAAGCCCCGAGTAAACCAGAATTTAATATTTAGAAAAAAGATGCCAGTGCATTGTTTTCTTGGAGCAAAATGGCTTACACATTATCACCACTGTCCCAAATAAATAAATACAACACTGACACCAGTCTGTAAAACTAACACAGGCATATTTGATCTGTACAGGCACTGCATATTATGATGTTTCCTTTCAAAGCTCCTCTCCATATAGAAGACACAATCACTGGCATTAAAGTCTAGACTAATAAGGATGTCCTAAAGAAGTGATTAAAGCTGGGCAAACCCAATAGGTTAAGGAGTTTGGGGTGTTTAACTTTATTTTTCCTTTTTCTTTTTCCTTTTTTTTTTCTGTCTTTGTAAAAATCTGAATTATTTCCCAGGTTTTCTATTCACTTTCACTTGTATGTGACATTTTCACAAGGAAATTCATTGGCTTCCAGCAAATATTTCCACAGCATTTCAAAAGTTGTAACCATTTTTGCCACATTGCCACAAAACTCTTTAGAGAGTTTGCAATTCTGTAATGTGCTTTGGATCAAGCTCTCTTCAAGAATACTATTGGAATGACAGGGCTGGAGGGTACAGTAGTGGAGTATAAATAAAGGCAGGCAGTGGTGATCCCTGAAGCAAAGATAATGTACTTTTCTAGTACACATACACAGGCTTGATAGCTGCAACATAAGCCATCCAAACATCTCCCTAGCAGAATGCAGTCCTAAGAAACTGTAAGAAAATACTGTCTTGCAAAGAAGGAGATGAATTTGCAGAAATCCATCATTGAGACTAAAGAAATATTTACTCCATAGCAGAACATGAGCACCTAAGCTCCTGAGAAGTATGGACTGGTATTCAGCTGACTGCTAATACCTTATTCTCTAGTACAAGAGATGTCCTTGAATGTTGAAGAGAAAAATATAGTGTAGATCAACAGCACTTTTGCAACTGTTTTTTTTTCCTCCTGTACCAGAAGAGGTCAAGATCTGGAAAATTATTGTGAACTGGTGAAAAATTAGGGGAAAAAGAAGCATAAATGAGAAAAATGGGATTTGCTCAAATTATTTTTAAATGTTTTGTTCAAAACTGTCTTTTGGAAGCTGAAAGGTGGTTTCATATGCAAATAAACACTGACAGCTGAAAAGCGGGAAAAAAAAATCTTTTTAAAAAGGAAATTCACAAAAGCTTCCATGTTCAACAAATATTTCCTAGTTTGATTAGTCCACAATTTCCAGTAGAAAAATTTGTAAAAAATCTTGACCTGTTGTATGGGACTTTGACATGATTTAACAATATTAAACCTATCTTGACAGAAGGGAAAAGAGACACTCCTTATAAAAGTTGTCAGGCTGACCGTACACAGGTCAGTAAGAATTCTCTTATTTTCTTTGAACTTCAGCCACATTTAGCTAAAGAGAACAAGACTCTCCTTGTGTGACATAAAGCAATTTTCTCATCAAAAGCCCTCATATATACAATTCAGAGGGGTAACATCTTACTTATTATTTCAAAGGGTAGCATAAATATCTCTGTATCATGATAGAAGATCAGCAACATTTAATAAGCAGTTATTAATTTAAAATATGAAATAGTTATTAAAATTAGCTTTAATATATAATGTATTATTAAAATTTAATTATTAATTTATTTTTCTTTTAAAAGTGAATTTTGATCACTTAATTTTGAAATTTTTTTTGCTACCTGTGTTCCTAGCTGGAATTCAGCTAAATTTCAGTAATCCAGTTTAGAGAAGAGAGGAGCCCTAGGTGCCCACAAAAACATACATGCACACTCATCCACAGGTATTGAAAGGTCTCATCATACACAAAGAAGATAATAAAAAACCTCTGACCCAGACAGATTACAGTTTTGTTCCAGGACAAAATTTACAGCTTGTTTTTTCTGCTGCTTTAAATTGAGATGCCTGGCTCTGTTGTACTGGGCACACCTTCTCAAAGTGACCTTGGTTATTTTTGGAGTGGAGGCAGAGTTTGCCAACCTTCCCTTCCAGTACTGTCCTTGAAGTCCCAGTCTTGACATTCACAACCTATTTGCAAGCAGCAGGCATGCACTGCAAGAACTGCTAGACCCTATTCCACCCCCTTTGAAGTCAACAGGACTCAGACATTGAGTTCAGTAGGCACCTGTGATGGAAGCTTGCCCGATATTGCAGTTTAGTTAGTGCTGTCAGTTGTTACAGAAGCTGGGCTAAAATTTACCACCTGAGTTTCCCTCTTCTCCTGTATGATCCCTGCACGTTCTAAAATACTGAGTGCTACATTTATTACTCAATGGAGCATTTTGGATCTCTGAAATTGGCAGGGAAGTGCAGAGATGTCACTAGTTTCAGTTTTTATTATTTACTAGCAACGATGAAGATAACATTTTCCTTGGTAATTAGGGAAAGCAATGTGCTAAAAATGTAAAGGCCTGTTTTGATGAAGCATCTTTGTGCTATCTGACTTGTACAAAAGGGACCAACTGTGGCCCTGTATGACAAGTAAAAAACTCATCTCACCAAGGACAACGTAAAGCTTAGGTAAATACTGATAAAAGTCACCCAGCAGATAAAAGAAGAGTAGAGAGGAGCTAATTCCTTCATAATAAATCCTCCTTAGGCTCAATGTGTGTGTTGTGCAACAATTACCAGCACAAGAAGGAGGTGACAGGACTCACACCATTTAGAAACCCAAACTCACGCAAACAGGTGTAGCCCCAATAGTCACTCTTATACCCCTCATGCCTCATGTCCCTACAACAATTTTCTGACTCATGCCAAAGAAACCCCTCTGATGGTCACTGGTAGGTAAAGGTTATGTTTTTTGTGGTTATGTTAGACCAGTCAGTGGTCTGGATTCTTGTCAATAAACCACTGCTTCAGGACACATAGCATGAGTAGGAAAAAACAAGCTAAAGGCCATAGTGATAGTCCACAGGAAGTAATGGAAGTAGCAGGTCTAATGTAAACATGGATCCCACTGAGAGTGATTTATAGTTCCCTAAAGTATGCTGCAAGAGATATAAGTCTTAGCCTGAGCAATTACCCTTCCCTCAAAATCTACTATAAATATGTTTACATGATGACAAAAGCCTCTTAGTATTTCTGAATTACAGCTGGGGAAAAAAATGGGAAAGGAAAATATAATAATCCAACCAAACGGGAATATTCCAATGACTTCCAAGGAAAGCACATTGAAAAGTAGTTTTGGAAACATGACAGAGTGATAGGAAGGGACTTCAGGCATATAGGCCATATCTACCATCTGTTAGATTTTCCAGTTTTACAGGGCTTGAAAAAGGCACTCGCCCACTTGCAGTAATGAGTGAGAAACAGTCTCTGAGGAGAACAGGCAGCATCGGGGTGAACTTCACAAGACTGTGTCTGCTTCCTTGAAATGCTCAGAGGCTACTGCTAAAGAAACAGATCAAGTCTGGGTTGGTGGAAGAGACTTCCCACCACTCTAAGCATGAATATCATGTTACTAGTAGAAAATGACTGTGCAAATTAGCCAACAGATGGAATTCAAGAATACTCTTTATTCTTTTTTTCTGAAACATCCAGTCCCAGGAGATGTCAAAGACAGGACACTAGGACTGCTGGGTCACCAATCTGATTTATTGTGGCAGTCACCTTACTTCAAATTATTTGAAGACATATTAATATATGCTCACTTCAACAACTATGTTCAGGTTCTGAGTGAGCCAGCAGCAACCAATTTTTTCTAGAAACCTTGGGAAGTTGAATTCATTTCTTTCATTTTTAAGCGCATTACAAAGTTCTGCAATGTTGGTCACACACCCTAGGCCATAATTTAGTGACAAAATCATATCACTCAAAGACAGAAAAATATGTCCATCGTTTGCCTCTTCAGCTATTTTTTACTCAGACACTGGTTGAAGAGTGCCAGACTTGGAACTGTGCGATACCTTCCTTATAATAATAGTATAGAAAGGGGAGGAAAGCCAAAAGGTTTCTCATGGAACTGGAAACCTGCAATACAGAGTACTCGTTTTCTTTGAACTTTCCATTAAGGATCAGTTGACGGTCAGTTGGCTGAATTTAAACTATGTGAGCTGCACACTTCAAGTATTTATGATCTTTTCAGGCACAGCCAGGCGCATGGTTTGAACAGTGAATGTAACTAACCATTGGAAACTGGGAGATGGAGCAGATTTTCCATCACATGAACTTCTTCCATCAGTGTAGTCAGTGTTTTCCCTGCCTCCTACTCAGTCAAAAAATAAGGGTTTGATGCAGAATAATTCTTCCAGTGAAATTCTCTGGCTTATGTAAGCCCTTTAAGGTTATTCTTGTCTTGCAACCCATGCTGTGTCTTGAACACTGAACTGTTTGTTAGAGGGTAGACTGAGTTTGACCATTCTGTATATGTAGAGATCCTCACATCTTTATGTCCTGTCTTCTGGAAAATTATTTGCTAGAAAGTATTAGAATTGAAAAGGGTACTCAGCCACTCTAGCAGGAATAAATGAAAATAAAATGGTGCAAAAATCACCAAAAAAAAAGGTCTAGTTTTATAAAGCACTCCAAATTTTCATAAATCCAAGATTCAGAACAGCATCTGAGTCTTGACCTTGGTAAGATTTGAACTTGTCACCACTGTTGGTTCTTCTAGCATACATCCTCTCTATTGAAGAGACATGGAAAATTATTCAAAACCACCAGGTGTCCCACAATCAGAAAAAATTACCAATTTCTCTCAGTCTTCAAGTGTTTTATTCCCTGTTCTCCTGACTGTCCTTACTGTTCTTAAAAGTAACTGGCATATGATGTCATAATTCTGAATTAATTTCTATGTCCTCTGCAACTGAACCACTTTTGGTACATTGGTTAGGCGGAGTCCCTCCTTACTGAACCTGCTCTCAATCTTATGCAATTATCTGTTATGAATATACAGGCACCTACAGACATAGATTTTTTTTTCCCCATTGTATGCACACAGCCATTTTTACTGTAGAGTGACTAATATCTCTAGATCATTTAAATATTTTTCAGTCAGTATATTCATAACTATAACTAAATTTGTGCATTAAATTACATTGGGTTGTTCCAGAAAGCAGCCTAGCAGTTTTCATGACAGACAGAAATAAAAGGCAATGAAATTATGCTGATTTTTAAACATAATTTTCCAGTAGTTTAAGAAGAATAAGTTTTTCATTTAAAAAAGCCAGCAGGATCAGCAGGCAACTAAGTTCTGTTTTAGTTGAAAATCAGTGGGAGGGAATATAAAGCCATATTTTTTTTCCTAAACGGAACTGGAGCAGCAGCAAAGCTAACAAGTTGTAATCAGCCAAGATTTTTTTTTTAACATATTGCAAAAAAGGTACTTTTTAAAAATCCATAGTGCCCTGGTGCAATATAACAAAGCATATTTGCTTCAAGTATTTCTTCTTGCAGTAGAAAGCACAAGAAAGAAACATCTCAGGGAAGATAGGAGAGGGGATTGCAATATCCAAGTATAATTGGGGTTATTCATTTATATTTACAAAACCCTCAATAACCATCTATCTTACACTGCATCCCTCCCAAAATATAAATAATAAAGAAGCTTCCCTCTGATGATAGGTGAATACTCACCAGCCTAATGTCAAGAAAACAAACAAAAGATCCTTCCAGCTCTCAGCTCAGCCTTTCTCAGTAGAGTGGAAATAGTGAAGTGGGTTTTTCAGCTTGGTGCAAAGGTTAGAAAATCAGATCAATGGTAAACCAACTGTAAGAGAGAGTTCTGGAGAAATCATTACTAAAGATTGTCCTCCTAACCTCCCTTTCCACAAATGTCTCCATTGACTTTACTGGGCTTTGGATCACACCCACACTGCTCTGTCAGCTGAAGAGAGAAAATCTCTCAAATAGGCAAATCCTAGGCCACTAGGGCTCTAGGGACTAATGCCAATAATGGGCACCAGCCAGAAATTTGCTGCCTGCCAGGACACATCCACTGAAAAGACATGTTTAAGTAGATACCAAAATTCTGCACTGAACTTTTGCTACCATTTCCAAATGGTCTCTAAGGCTATATAACTTTCTCTTTTACAGGAATTAAGAGTTACAGTGGCTGGTACAAGCATCAGAAACTTAAAAGGAAGGTTGGCTCATAGTAAAGGCTCAGGCATTGCTGTTTGCTAGGCTGTGCTGCCTTATTAAAGAGCAACGCTCAGATGGAAAGGTGAACAACCCTGTGATGACACAAATTAAAACCTCTTCTCGAAATATTTCTTGCCTCTACCTATCATAAAGATTTTAAAAGATATATATATATATATGAGAATTACATATAATCACAAAACAAATGGCAGATATTTCTCTAAATATACATCAGACTGCAACAAATTATAGCCTGAAAACACATGCTACGAGCTCTAGGAAGAGGCAGAGAAATAAAAGTGAGACATTTGATGGTTTAGCAGTAAAATTAAAAGGCTACAAATCTTAAATATTTTCAGCATGTTACAGGGTCATGAAGAGGTGTTGGAGGTTCTTGAAGAATTCCTTGAAAAACTTCTTCATGTGGCTTGTCTTTGGATTTTACTACACACTGCTGAGGATACTCTCCATGATACAAAAGGTGGAGGATTCCTGAAAGGTGCTTAATTTAGATGCAGCAGTATTTCACCCATGGTACCAACACAGTAAATGGTTGACACATCACCCTTCATTCCACCATCTGCACCATCATGCCTTCACTGGACATGTTCTGATCCATACCAAAATTTTACCATCTGTGACAACTTTTTATTGAAAAAGTGGTCCATTTGTTTGTGAAAGCAGCACATGACAAAGCTGTGAATCTCTCCAACTCGGATTAAGTATTGCTGCTAAAGGCCATTTTAAACTCAAACTGGTGTCAAATAATGTGACTAATTTTCCCAAATTTGTCTCTAGCAGAAAATTACTTGACTTTCTGGAGCACCACTGATAAATTTTAGAACATAATTTCTTTCAAAAGAAAGGCAAGACTATCAAAGATTTCTATTGTTATGTTATAGTCACAAAGAGGTCAAGAAAGACAGATGACCTCCAGATTTGATATTTGACTGCAGCTGTTCTATAGTCTGGGGAATAATTGGCATGTATAAGAGCATTAAACTATGGGCACTCTGATTCCCTCACCCTGACAATAACTTTTCACATCATTATGGTGGAAGAATGACCTGCACAACTGACCAAACCAAGCCTCAGGTCACTTCAATAATTAAAAAGATAGGTAAGATCAATAGCAGCAAACAGTAGCACTTTACAGGACAATGACTGGTTATATGTAGTATAACTGGCAGTAACAACCTCATATTTATTAGGGCTGGGTGAAATTAGAAAGAAGAAGAGAAAAAACAGTCAAGTGCTATTGTACACATTTGTTTTCTGGCCATCAATATTTAGCTTGTTCTGGAATTTCAGTGACTCATTGATTGAATGTGGAGATGTGTAATCAGCACACAGATTTTATTTAAGCATTGATCTTTCAGTCAAAAGCCCCATAGCAACTCTCCTTGAGAATTTCTGACTCGTCAAGGCCCAGCAGTACAACCAATATAGGATGTGCTTTGTTCTACACATGTGTAGATGATCAAGCAGACTTCAGGCAAAATGGGGTTCAGAACTCTGTTTGATTTTGGGTTTGTTTGTTTGTTTTTTTATGGGGGAATAAAATATTTAAAACAAATTTTTCTTCAGACTATTAAGACTCTGTCCCTTTACTTGTTGTGAACAATCTTCTCTCCACCAGAAGTATCATGAAGTAACAAGACCATTGGCTCAGTATTATGTAGATACAAGACTTGACAAAAATCAACTGGTTCTTCATGGTTATCCTAAAATGCAGACAGCTAATAGGATGGAGGAAATCTCTCATCTCATACTTGTGCTTAAAAATAAATCCAAATTTAAAATCTCTCATTGAATATGTTTTAATCTTAAAATTAGGTTTCTTAAAAATAAAACCCAGAAGGACTATTTTGACAATATTTAGAATGTGCATGCATTAAAAAAGCAAATGCTAATTTTATATACCCAGTCAGCTCTCCCAGGCTTACATCCACTGGCTATGTGCATCATTACATCAGCTGGCATAGATTCCAATACTGTGGCTACACTGATTTTTACCAGCTGAATCTCTTCTCCCATGTTTGTAGAAGGCAGTTTAGTGGGCAGTGCCAGGAAACTGGAGTCAGTGGGAGACACATCAGCCTACTTGTCCTGGGGGAGGATTTCTGCTTTTACCCTGTTTTCAGAGCCTGTGTTTAACCTGTTAGAGTTGTCATGACAATAACCTTCTGTCATTAATTTAAACTGGGTTTTAAGTTGCTTGTAGTTCAGCAAAAATATCATTGTAGACTGTAAATGATACCCCTCAAACTTTAGCCTTTGTTGGCTGACAGACCTCTTGAAACACAGTACACAGCAAAACTGTATCAAGATTAGAGAGCATAACTGGTGATAACTTTCAGTGTTATTATCTTAATAAACTTTCTGTACTTGATTAGCCTGGATAAAGAAGATAGAGATCAGCCATGATAGCTGCAAAACTACAGATAAGCTGGTCATCCTTTCGAGATAAAAATGCCCATCTGTTCTGAGATTGTAATCAAGGACCTTTGCTGATATTTAGTCTATTCCTACATGGCCTCTAGCTAATTAAATACTAAGATGAAATCCATTGTTAATGCTTTCTCTTTTCATTTGACTCTCTTCATTGTACCCACTCTGTGCTTTTTTAAATATCATAGAACACTAAAATCCTTATGGAAGGCTATAAAAGCCACTTATACCCAGCTGCCTCATACAGTGGAAGGGTTCAGGAACAGCAGGGTTTATAACTCACTGCTCTTTGGTTATAACAAGAAATATGCAGTAAGAAATTTGCTATAACAAATCCAAATTCACATAATTCCATATATCAGGGGTTAATGTACAAATTTCCATCTGTTTTGTTTGGGTTTGGGTTTTTTTTTTTTTTTTTTTCCCAAATATTGCTTTTAGTATTCCTACTCTGGATTCCTTTCTGGTTGACTTTGTGAGTTTTTGTTTTAGAACTTTAGGGGTTGTGGGGCTTGGTTTCTTTATTTGCAAAGTTGAAAAAGACATTAGCAACATGTTACTTATCCAGAAGTGTGAATGAATAAAATTTAGGACTGAAAAGGATTATGTGTGGAGGTGATTCTCTGCCAACATTCTCTACTTTGCAGAGATATATATGAATGGATTATGGAGAAGCAGCAATCTTTCCTCATTAAGGTTTCTGGTGGTACAGCTATAGTATTGCTTCTCCTCAGTTCTTCCATCATGGAGTTACTTCTGACAATGTCTGGATATGTAATTTTTTCCAGATAATTTTTTAGAATTCAATCAGTCTTCTTGATTAAATGAAGTGAGATCTCAATTTGCAGCACGTGGAGCTACTAGTAGCTGATACGCCTCATCTGATCCACTAGAATCTGTTGTGCTTTGAACACAGAAATTTTGTAAGATACATCTTTTTTATATCAACTTTTTACAAAAGTATCTTCTTGCTGTCTTTATTCAATGCTCTATGTTGACCATTTATTCATTCATTAACAGACAGCCTCCAGCCTACTTTTTTAACCTTAAAACATTTGGTCCACAAGTCTTTTTCAAACTTCTATAAACAGATTAAACACTCATTTTTCCACAGGAGGAAACCAGCATCAAATGTTGTATTTTGTATACTGCTTATGCTGTTTACTTGCATCACCACTATGACCTCTGCTGTGAATGTAGCTCTCTTCCACTGGAATTCAACTATTCTGCCTAGTGTCCTAACACCATTTTCCGAGATACAAGCTGACTGTTGTGGGATGATTTTAACAAAGCTGTCCTGAGTGATTGAGGGCCCACGGCATTGCAACATTCTGCCACTTCCAACTTCTCTGTGTTGACCAAGAATATCCTTCTTTCAAATCTATTCCATTAATTCATTTCCTCAAAATTACACTAGGAACTTCTGTGTTTGCTGCACTAGATTTTTTCCAGCCACTAATGTCATCATAAACAAGTTTCATTTCCATTTTAGCACCCTTTGTTACAGTTGTTTATCAGGTCACACTTTCAAACAGCTGTCTGTAGCTTGTATTACAACCCAACTTCTAGCTGTGCTTTTCCACACTGCTTCTCCATCTCTCTTTTTCAGTTTTTGTGGCTCTTCTTTATCTCAGCTCCTGCTATGCCAGGTGTCCTCTCCACATTAGTTCCAGACCTTCCAGGCATACATGTTTACGTGTTTCTGTGTCTCCATCTTTTTTTGGGGAGGAGGTAAAAAGAAAAAAATAGAAAGGAAGAAAAAAAAAAAAGGAAAAAAAGCAATTTCCATGCCAGCCTTTGTACACTATTTTATCTTGGCCCTACAGGCAAGCAGACTTCTAACATAGCTTTAGGAGCTTCTTGTATGCACCTTCTCTCTAGAACTTCCACAGTGGTGAACCCAAGAGTAAGATAAGCATGCTTTCTTTGTTCCTATCCTGATTTCTCCCACTGCATTTTTTTCTTTCATGCCTCTTGTCTTGCTGTACCAATTCTCCTTGCAATTTTTATCCACTCTCTCAAACCCACCAACAAATTTCACACACTTCAGAATAATTCATTAACATCTGTGCAATCATACTAATATACATTCATCTTAAAATATCAGAACTTTCTATATTATAGAAATCTTAGCAATTTCTGAGTTCTAATGCAACATTTTTTTGACATTATTAGTGGCATTTTATCTTGACAGAAAAAAAAAAGACCAAGGCAATGACTATATATTGTTCTAAGGACTTAGGTTTTGTGTCAAGTGTCAAGAAATATGCAGGAAATCCAGGTAAAATATAGCATTATTTCAAGTACCAAGAGGTGATGAGCAAACTGTACTATCAGATGTTTCCAGTTGCTGCTGAGCAACTTATTTTATTTCAAGCCATGGATGTTAGGTCATATCAGAGCACTGAAGAAAAATGGGACCTGCTATTCTTATTCCTCTGTATATTCAGTCACTCCCATTGCTATTTTCAAATCAGTGACAAATATCCCTCAACAGGCTTTTTCTGCAAGGTTCAAAAGCCATCCCTTCTTTCCTAACACCCTTCCATACAGCTCTTTTCCATTGCCTGACAAAAGCCATCATTGGCACCAGTGCCAAGCATTTGTGAATAATTCTGCCTGCAGATACCCAACGTACAAATTTATACTTCTGCTTTTTATAAGCACTGCTTTAGCTACACCATCTGAGCATAAGAAATTAGTTCAATATAACAGTGGGTGTTGTTCAGTTGGACATAGATTCACAAAATCCTTTAAAGATTAGATTTTACTTCAACTCTACTTTTCTAATGATTTTTGTAAAGGAGTGAGGTGGAAGGAGGGAAAACAGAGTGGAAGCAAATTGTTCTCAGCCTACAATTAGGATTCACAGGAAAAAATAGGCTGTCCTATGTAACTTAATATTTGCTTCCCACAAACAAATTCAAATGCACTGTAAAGATGAAGATGACACATCACTTTCATTCATCTTCAGATGTCAGGCCAGCCAACTCCATTCCTGTTGATGAAGCTTTTATCTCATCAACAGCCTTTCTGTCATTCCTTTTTATGTTTTAGTCTGATTTAGTCTTCAGTGGAGATTCTTCTTGGTTGTTATTTGTTTGTTTGTGGGATTTTTTGATACAACCTACCTTCAGTGTGAGGGTAGCTTCTATAGAATGCTTTCTTGACGCATTGTTCTTAATTGCCTTTGATTTGTAAAGCCATTTTAAGTGTTTTGAAGCACAGATAGGAAGCAGGACTCCAGAAAAGGAGTGTATGTGCTGATATTGTAATTTCTCTTGCATAACTTTACTTTTGCAGTTTTGGAGTTTAGTATGATCTGGTTGTCCAGGCTTCTCCAAAACTAGTGAGAGAGAGGAGCAATTTTTCCTACTGTAAGGTGGTATGTGTAGATATTGGTCAAAAAAAAAAACAATTTGGAGTTTACACAGGATTATCACTGACATGGGAGAGGGACCAGAAGATATCTAACTTTTCACTGCTAAAGCGATGCATTTTTGTTCTTTTAAATTTCAATTTTATAGCTTAGCTTACACAGACACATCTCTTCTAGAACTTGCTGTAACCACACATTTGTCCTGAAACCTCATTCTGTCTATCCATACACAGGTTCCTAGAAGCTTTTTCTGCAAATAGATTCTAGTTAGGAATAATAGGGGAAAGAACAAACAATCTGGCTGCTAGCAGCATCATCTCTCTCAAAAGCCATTTACATATATGAATTAACAGTGCAAATGTTTCTTTCAAGACTTGAACACTTAGACATTATTCTTGTTGAAAGACACTGCAGCAGGTTAGTGCTTTCCACAACCACACAGGTTAAGTCCTTATTGATGTGGTGCTTTGTTGTTCTGCCCAGTAATGGGCTGAGCAAGGGGTGCTGCAAAACCATGGAGAGGTCAGTGAGTTCCCAAGGCAGAAGCAGGAACACATCCCCTAAATGACCTGATGTCCATCTTCTGTCTAGGCCCTGTCAGCTCTGCTGAGCCTCTGATGACATTCCTGTCTACTGAAAACAGGACAGAATCCTGTGCAGGGTATGAAAACTGAAGGTAACTGAACACTTGAAGGTTTCCGATGTGGCTAGTTTTCAGTTTTAGAAAAGAAACAGCAAGAATGCAACCTTGGTTAATGAGAATACAAATCCAGTAATGTTAGATTGGGAGTTATGAGGCTGAGGCACAATTGGAAAGAGTAAAAGTTAATTAGGTGTCAGGCCTTGTATTACTGGGCAAGGGCAGGCAGAGGGATGTGACGATGAGTCTAAGCCAAGAAGGTGTTTTTGGATACCAGAATGAAGAAGCTAATCAAAGTTTTTTTCATATCAGAGTAGCCTTCAGCTCTGCCTGGTCTTTTGTGCTACAGCTGTCAGTGCCCAACTTTAAGATGATTAACTTCTTTTAAAATATAATTTTAGTCACTGTGCATTTTTTCTTTTTCTTTTTTTTTCCTGGTGACAAAAGGTAAAATTCTTCCCTGACCATTACTGGTACTATAATCAGCTTATATCCTGAAATGTATGATTTGATTATCCTTATTATCTTGGCTTTCATAGCTATAAAAATGTTATTAGTGATCATAAAAGTATCTGCCCCCTTTTACTCAAGTCAAATCATTTTAGTTGGTTACCTCCTGTGGCAGTGTACTCAGCAGGTCAGATATATATTGAATATCTCAGCTTGTACAGAACTTTATGGTCTACAAATGAGGTTTAAAATTTTACAAACCTCATGAGAGCAAGGCTTACCAGTGTCTTGGATAAGTAATTCCTGCTCACTTGAGAATGATAAGAATAGTGCAAGAATGCTTCATGATGCTATACTTAGTTCTTGATGAGTTTTTGGTGAATCCTTGAGATTCTGAGGTGTTATATTTATTTAAGTTATTGGAGGGTAAGACCAAAAAACTGAGTTATCCTAAAGGAACTTGATATTCCTCTTCATTTTCCAAGCCCATATCTATAAAGGCATATCATACTTGTAGGCAAACATCACTCCTGACGCCCTGTGGGGGTGAGCTTGTTGCCAATTTTAGGAGCTCCCTAAACACAGACAGAACCTAGTTTAGAAAGGAGACATCATTTATTCTGCACAGAGTGCAAGGTGGAGGTTCCACAAATTGAGAACACCATGGGGTAAAAAGTTACATCTTATATGCAGAGAACATTTTGACATGAACCCGCCTATCTAATACATGCTATCCACCTCCCTAATGCAGATATACTTGCGTGACACAAAGCTCTTTCATTTATTATGCAATTTCTATTGTAGAAGTTATCTGATGACACTAGCTATGTTTACAAAAGGTGAGAAAATTACATCAGTTTCTTTTGTAGAAGTTATCTGGTGACATCAGTTATGCTTACAAAAGGTGAGAAGGTTCAGCCTGGGGACAAATGATGCAGCTTGAAGACACCAAGCTCACTGACTTGGGCCATTTTGGGTGTCAGAATAAACATCTCAAATTAAATTTTCACAGTAGCCAATCCTGACTTTAGAAATTGATGCCGAGAATCAATTCTCTCCCATTTTCTCTTGACAGACAAAAAGCTAGAAGCCGGTGTAGGAACAGCAAAGTCAAGCAGGGCTGATTGGTGGTAGGGCATCCTTCCCCTGAGCGCCAGGACCCCAGCGGAGCCTGCGCGGGGGCCGGCGGGGAAGGGTTAAACTCGGCGACAGAGGAGAATTAATGGCCAGTGTCAGAAACAGCAAACAGCGTTTGAGAGGCCAATACCCCGCTGGGCACGAACTCGACCTCTCGCCGACCCGCGGCCGCCGGGCTGCCCGAGGAGCCGCGGCCGGGCCGGGGGCGCCGCGCTGCCGTGGCCGTGACCTCCGGCTGGGATTTATTGACTGGCGGCTCTGCCAGCCCCGCTGGGGCCCAGGTCGCCGGTGAAAGGCGTATTGATTACACATTAGTCTGCGAGGACGGGCTGGCATCACCGGCTCCAGAGAAACGCGGGCCAACTCTCGCACGTTATTAGGTTTGGCATAATTCTAAGAGGAGGCATAGGATGGTTTTATTTTACCTGGCAGCCGTGACATCCACTGATATAAAGGATATAATCGCAGAAACTGAGTAAGATATTAATGTGGAATTTTGTTCAATAATTCTTGGAGCTCCAGGCTGGAAATACATACACTGCTTTCTAACATGTCACCATTTAATTTAGCATCCACAACACTCTATCTATGCATATTTTCTCAATTTCTGTCAGATGAAGCTCTTTAACAAGGGCTATAAAAAATTCTGGATACAGTGACCAGAAATACCAGAAGGAAGTATAATTCTTTAACTGCTTAGTTAACTTTGCCTTCTATTTATGAAATTGAAGAGTTAGGTTTTTGTTGGTTTTTTTTCGAAAAGACACATTGATAAATGTAGTTTAATTAACATTAATCTGTAATGTTTATTGTAAATCTGTTTTATTTACATATTTCCTTTCAATTGTGAAGTCATTAGTTTAAAAAGACTTGTTAAGCATCTGCAAAATTGAATGTGGGTGAATGTTAACAATGACAATCTTCATACTCACTGAGTTCCTAAAAAATATGGGTTTAGAAATAAAATATATGATCTCTGTTCCAAATCACAACTCCCCTGACATCAATTTAGGTCTTAATATTAGCCTGAACTCCTACATGATTTTAGAGAAACACCATTTAGGTGAAAAATCATTTAAAAAATTGCTATCATTATTTGAGAACAGCAATAAACATCACTCACGCTGTTTACTTTATCACTCAATTCTCAGCACAGTTTGTCAGTGCTGACCAAGGCAATGAAAACATCTAGTTAAAGAAAGAGAAAGGCAATTTTTGAAGCTTTGTTAATGCGAGCAAACAGTACAGATGCTTGTCCAGCTTCCAGTCAGGGCTGGACAAACCACGGCTCTTGTTCTGCACCCATTCCTGAGGCTTTGAGGTGCATCATGCTGGGGCAGGGGTTCCTGCCTTGGGGACACCTCACTTGGCAGCTCATTTCTCCTGTGGGGGAAGGGATAGAGCCCACAAGGCCTACCAAAGAAAAAATGTCTGAAAATTTGCTGTGTACTTTTGCCTGCCTTACTCTAAACTGGCTCTGCACATTTCAGAGCTTGGATCCAGGTGAGGAGGCACAGGGGTGACTCCCAGCTACCTCAGGTATGCAGCCAGTAGACTCAGATTAACCCCCCAGGCCCCTCACTACAGATCCTTACAGAGCATATACTGAGAATAAGTACCTTTTTCTCCTATTTTTCAATTTATAAGATAAACAAAAATTGTTTGAAGGAAGAAAAAAAAAAAAGCCAGGTATGTTTAAACAGTCTGGTCTGATTTCTCCCTGCCTTGCAGTCACTTTCCAGTGATTTAGTGAAAACAGCAAATAAAGGACCAGCTTTCCAGAAAGTTTGAATTATAGCTAATTGTGTTAAGTTAATTTTGGTCTTATTGAGCCCGTAGCACACTTTATTGATTGTAAACAGAGTAAATTTAAAAGCCAAACCATAAAAGCCTCAAGTCTACAGAAGGAAACATGATATGTATGCTTACTAGGAGCGTATTACTCATTCTAATTAAAACAAAAATACTGTGCTAATGGCATGGGGGCCTTAAAAGGTGTTGTTCAGAGATGGTGAGATGTTTGCTTTTGATTGAATAACACAACTGAACCACATCATCAGCAACTGTTAAGAGAAATCTGGATTTACTGGAAGGAGCATCAAGTTGTGGTTCATAAGGATCTGCACCATGATAATGAAAGCATGAAGGAAAGATTCCCCATGATGTATTCCTTTGTGTTTCATCCCGGAGCAGGAGTTCATATTGCCTGCTTTTCAGTGAGAAAGCCTGACTCAAATTTTCCAACATATTTCAAGGCAACAATTCACCTAAAGGTTAATATTTATCTAAACATTTTTGGTTTGTGTGCCAGATAGAACACTTTAACACAAAAGGGAGACAGCTTTTCTGATCCTCATTATGACAATACTTATTGTAGAGTTTAATATTGGAGGAAGATGTAATTTTCCATACGTAATCCAAGCAGCACTGGGTTGCACCATCAGAGATGACAACCATAACCCAGGATGAGCAAATCAGATTCAAACTGCACCAGATAAACTGGCCTACCTCACAGCAGGACAACTCAAGATCTGTTGATAAAATTGCATGTGTTAGTGTGTGCAAAACTACTAAAATGAAAGTAGGAACCACATTCCACAACAAACACAAAAGCTTTTATTCCTCTAAAACAGGCACATAAAGGTGTTATCAACCACATCATGTCAGTGTGTTACATAGGACATAGGTGAAACATTCATCTCAGTTTCAAAAGTAGCATCAGTGTCTGAAGGAACTCTTTTTTAATTAAAAAAAGAACTACGGCATGCAAGAAAATGGTCATGTGCACAGATGAAAACTGTCAATGTATTTGTATAGCATCCAGAATGCACTAAACTTTCAGTTCCTGCATTGCAATACAGCACCTTGTTTTAGATAAATAGCACAAAAAATGCCACCTAAAAGGAAAAAATTCTCTTTCTAAGGCACAACTTGCTAGTTCTTCTCTGAGGTAGAAGGCTGCTGTAACACACAGAGAAGAACAATTTACCAAGGCCACTTTTCTTGTTGGTGGAAGAATGGAACATATTTGTTAAAGTTTGCACTGAAGCAAAACATATTGAAATGATACTGTAATGATCAAGCTAACAGAACTGCAGATTTAAATGAAAGTTTCCCCTTGTAAAAATAGGAAACACATATGAAAGGCATAATATAATTGAGCACCTCCCCCGAGCCTCCAAACAGTAAATAGACTGCAGCAAACTCCGACAAACCAAGCTGATGCTTGCCCCTCACTCCTACTGGAGCTCTAAAATGTGAAGAACATTTATATCCAAACTTCACCACATGAATCAAAATCATGCTAAAAGTTACTAATGTACAGAAACCATGAGGGAAGCACGGGCTTCAGAGCTCACATTGCCACACTGAGAGACACACAATCCAGCCCTGCACAATAGTGCAATGCCCTGGGTAGCATCACCTGTTCTCCCAGTCACAGGACAGCCACATGTAAGGCACTCATCAGAACACTCACTGGATAAATCTACTATGTCCACAACTTGAACAACCCCATCAGGTCAGTCAGAGCTGAAGGGTGAGAAGAAGACATCAGGAAAGATTTGCACGTCCAACAACCAAATGCACTGATCTGAAAATTAAATCCCCAGTGGAACTCTTCAGAGCCAGGCAAAGTGTGACACAGCTTGACCCAGCTGCCTCCAGTTGGCAAGCACATATTTAAACTGAATTAGAGCTGAATTTCTGTCCATATTTTTAAGAAAGCAAAACCTGTGAAGCCCTAGCTATCAACAAACCAAAAAATGGTTCTTCTGCAATGAAATAAAAACAAAAATTTAAAAAAAGGGGAAGAAAAATAAGTAAAATTCTGCATGGTAAATAACTGCACAGCGTAGTGAAATTTCTATTTGCCAGTTATGAAGTTAAAAATTTTTTACAAGAATGCAAAATTTTTACTAGAATGCATCTGGGAACTCTGAATTTAACTCTTTCAGATGGTGAATGCTGTTCACTTTGTTTAAAATATATATGCCAGTAGGTAACCTGAAGGCTTGCTGTAAATCAAACCTGCACTGTATAAAAACTGTTATTTGTGTCCTAATGGGTCAAACAGAAGAGGTGCCCTCTCTAAAAGAGCTGGATACCAGGTTCCCCTTTCATTGATCGAGGTTTCAACTCTGGGTGCTTGAGTTTATGACAAAAGAGTTCACAACACCACTGGCAGGAAGTCGATAGTTTGATAGATACCCTTTGCAGTTGGTCCTGTCTCTAGCACTTTAACCACGCTCTCACTCTGACAGTTATTACTGCTGCAATAAATTCTTCAGTAAAACAAATAGGCTCTCTGAAAATGTATTAGCCCAGGCACACTATTTTACTTAATATAACTGCAAGTCTTAAACAGGTAACTACCATAGTAAATAGGCCAATATATTTAGAAAGAATCATGTGTGTGTGCGTGCATTTACAGTAAGTTACCTAAGTTCCCTTCAGATCAGGTTGCACAGTATTTATTACACCTTCAGGTTATACTTTTAAAATTCACAGAGTAACTGACAGTAGCAGAGGCTTTTAAAATCTGTTTTATAAAATGCTGTAAGAATTCTCACATGGTTTTCAAAATTGCCTGGACAACTTTGCAGCCTAAATCCTTACAGTGACCACTAGACCCTTAACTATTGAAAAACTGTACTCATTGTACTTATGCTTGGCCTTAAATGCTGCTTATCTTCCAGAAATCAAAGTGCTGTTGCCATTTTTTTACAAGATGCCCAATAACAAATGGCAACAGGTTCTGATTGGATCAGGCTGTGTCCAGAATTCTTCATTGGAGGCCGCAGGCAGCAGCAATCCACTCACTCTCCCTTTCCCTAGGCCATGTGTCTTAGGAGTCTCAGCCCCAAAGGAAATCACAGATTTTGAATTTTGAATTCTCATCAGCTGTATCTCACGGTTTCATCAAAATAGTTTCTAGAAAAATCTGCAAACATTTGTCCATTGCCATTAATAATAATAGGCAATATGAGAAAACTGTTATTGTGTTATTGATATTCTTCTATGTTGTTTGGTTGTACTTTTGTTTCTATCTGCATTCATTAGCAATTTTCATCAGACGTGTTTAATTTAATTAATATTAAAAGGTTAATATTAAAGCTAATTTATTAGCAGCTATAACAATTTTCCTCCACTTACCCCACAGTCAGAGAGAAAATGTCTACATACAGAACCCTTCAGCACTCCTCTCTACATCCACAGACTTTGTGTCACTTAGGGAAGATGTCTTGAGACATCTATCCTTCAAGATTAAATGCATCCCTTCTGAGTGGCAGTTGCCACAATTGAAGTAAGCATTTACTGCTAGTGCTCAGCCATGCAGCTAACTGCTCTGTGGCTGTGGCCTCTCAAGGTGTAAGACATTCATGGGGGAACACTGGTAATTTTGTTTTACCCTGCAGGCATGCAGTTTCTGGCTACATTGTGAGGAAATATCGTTGAGTCCATGCTGAGATTGCTGTGCCTGCTGCTCAGAGCTCTCATGAAATGAACTAAAAGGATAAGAGCTCTCTTGACCTTTAAAGTCCACTTATTTAGGGTGATGGATCTCCCAGACATAAAAAAAAAAATAAATCCCAAGCCCATTAGAAAACATGTGAGGATTGGCTGAATAGAGTGATCAAAATTCCATCTGCTAGAACAAAGAGAAAATCTGTGTTTAAAAAAAAAAGTAAAAGTGCATTGGCAATTAAAGTTCATTTCCACAACTTTGTCACTAAGGGCTGTCACGAGTCTCTCACTTATTCCCATTCTACTTCTGCCACAACAAGAAGTTGTATGCTTTTCATTTCTTTGATGTCCATTCTGTTGTTGTTTTTTCAAAGCCAACCTGTCTCCCCTATTACCAGTTATCAAATCAGCCAAAATATTTGCTTGTGTAAAGTATGCTGGTGAAATGATGCAGAAAAAAACAGATTCAGTCAAGTTCAGGTATAATTCCTGGGACAATCTTTATGACCAGAAATCAAAGCAAAATATTATGGGGGGGGAAAGAGGGAAAAAGTTAACAAAACCCTCAGTGTCCAGGGTTTGATCAGGTTGACTAGACAGTGTTCTAAAACTGAGGTAATCTCCCAAATACTGTGTCCCTCTGTCTCAAAGAGAGTTTTTATCTTTCTTCCACACCCCACATCTGCTCAAGGAGAAGCAGGATCCACTTTCCATGCAGTTCATTCTTTATTCAACAAAGAAGAAGGTTTTTAGCCAGTAAACCATTTTGCTGCACACCAACAATCTTGTGAATATGCTATCTAAGTTACTGAGGTATTTGCCAGTTTAACCACTTCTGCATCTGTGCCCTGACTGAAACCTTGAATTGGTTTGTGGAAGATTTGAAGGAGTTGTGACTGTTAGAAGTTCCACAAGAATACAACTACACAATGGTCAAACGTCTTGTTGCTCTTAGAGATTCACAGCAAGGGACAAAAGTGATATGGCCCTAAAGGAAAAATAAACAGCAGACTCTTCTTTCAGTGTATTTATCAAACAGATGAAAATAACATCTGACAGAGTGGCATGGAAAGGTTTGCAACACTAATCTATTTCATTTTTCTAACAGCAGCATTTTTAGTTGCTGTATTTATTGACTGAAAGTTCATTTGGATTTAACAAGGTGGAATTCAGCTCTTTCAGTCTTGGCATAGGATAATACGGGCCAGAACAGAACCACAAAATACTTTGCCCTCTTTTATGTTCACATAAATGGCACTATTGTTTCTGATAGCCCATACCACTTACACTGCCGTGCTCCAGACAGAAAAGATGGAAAGCACGATAGGAACCCCTGATAAACTTATAAACAGACTGAGCCAGGGATAACAAAGCAGGAAGGGAACAACCATGCTGGGTCGGAACAAAGTCCTATCAGGCAGTGCAGCCCACAGAGGGGTTGACAATTTAAGCAGAAACAAGTAGGCTTCAAATCATCAGGGCCCTCCTCCCCAGTGCCCAGCTCTAAATTAATATGAAGGATAACAGAATGACGTGGCACAGAACCTGGGGTGAAAAAAAAATGTGAAATACAGAAGCTATAGACCCCACCAGGTAAGAAGGGAGAAAGAGGGGGGAAAAAGCCCCAAAACCTGGTGGCACTGAACAGGGACTTTCCTTGTAAAACACAAGGCCAAGTTCTACAGCAGAGGTTGGGCCTTTTCCAGTACCACTGAATCTCAAATCTGTAGCAGAATGAATGGAAGGCTGAGAAAAACTCCACCATTGTTAATGCAGTATTTATAGAGATTAAATTCCTGTGTAGCATGTGATGCTGTCCTCTGGTGTGAAAAAGGAATCTAGACTACTGTCAAAAACATCTGGCTTATGACAGGAGAAAGAATGTTACCAAAAGGAAAGGGTGTCTGAATCACCCCATAACCTCAAGTTAAAAAAAAAAAACCAAAACAGTCCAATCATTACCAAACGGACAAGGATGATGAAGAGTAGGGTAAACAGGCATCCAAGATACTTCCAGTTAATGTTTTCCCAGGCACCAACTGTTTTCAGTCTGGGGATTCCAGACCTGAATGTGATTTCTACATGTTTAGTGATCTTCAAAGGATTTCTCTTTCATAGTATTGCCCAGCCACAGAGCCTGGACATGAGCCAGCAATGTGACCTTGCCGCCCACAAAGTCAATTGTATCCTGGGCTGCACCGAGAGGAGTAACCAGCAGACCAACGAAGGGGACACTGACCATCTGCTCTGCTCTGGTGAGACCCCACTAGGAGCGCTGCATCCAGCTCTGGGGTCCTCAGCACAGGAAGCACTTGGATCTCTTGGAGCAAGTCCGGAGGAGATCACCAAGATGATTCTGAGGGACGGAGCAACTCAGGTAGAATTGAGATTGTTCAGACCGGAAAAGAGTAGGCTTCAGGATGTCCTAACTGTGGCCTTCCAGTGCCTGAGCAGTACAAGGAAAATGGAGACACTACTTACCAGAGTGTGTAGTGACAGAACAAGGGGGAATGGCTTCAAATGAGTAGATCTAGATTAGATATTAGGAAAAAATTATTCACTGTGTGGTTGATGAGGCACTAGAACAGGTTGCCCAGAGAAGTTATAGGTGCCTCATCCCTGGAAGCATTCAAGGACTGGCTGGGTGGGGCTCTGAACAACCTAGTCTAGTGAAAAGTTTGGAGCTAGATGATCTTTAAGGTCCCTTCAAAGCCAAACTGTTCTATCATTCTATGATATTATGTCAGCACCAGACACATCTCAGCCCCTCTCCAGTGCATCAGAATGCTCTTCCAATCTTCTGTCTCTAAGGAAGAAGGTACTATTTAGCACCCTTGATCACATTAGACCATGTGGGCAACTGAAATTTTGATGAAGAGATGCAGCAATGAGGCTGTGTGCTTTGTTTCACCATCAGTAGGAACTGAAAAGTAAGTCTGCAGTAACATTGCCATTGCTTAGCTTGTGTATTTAGATGCACGATCTGCCAAGATTCAGACAGTGTTTTACTTCTGCACACAGACACAAAGATCCTTGGAAGGGTGTACTCTGTGTCAGAGGAAGCGTGAGTAGGCATGTTTGCAACTAATTGAGGCTCTTGCGCCTTAGACTTTCAGCCTTTTTGGACCACGTCTCTCATTTGTTTTATACATGCATTTTGCATGAAACAATAGATTCCTACTGTCTGTGGGAGTTGCTAAGTAATAATGGTGGAAATTCAATCAAATCATATGAATGGATACACTCTTCACATAACGGTCATGGTTTCCTTAACTATCCAAAACCAACACTTCATAACACAAAGCAATACTTGGAATCATCCTTCTTTTCACAAGAATTCCTTTGTTTAACATAGGAACTTGAAGCGGTTTCTGATGGATTAATTCTTGGGAACTTGATATATAGATTTAGTATTTTTCCTCAATCAATTCTATTTATTCATTCTTGCAGAGTCAAGTTGGGAGAAACCAAGAGGAGAGTTACTAAACAGATTTTCTCCTGTCACTAATATTTCCTCTTGTATTCCTTGTCTTGTCCTGTCCTGCTTGCAGAAGGCCAGTGCTCCAATTCACTCTCTTGCCCAGTTTTCCCAGTAGGATGCAAACTTTGCTGTTCACATCAAGCATCAGCATATTGATTTTTCTTTTCTTTCCATGAAGCTTTCTCTATTCAGTCACGTTGCTGCAGAAAACCGGACCTTGGCTCTTTCCCCAGCCACACTGGACACATATTTGCTGACATGTCGTTTCAATTAGACTACCCAAGAGCTGCACAGAAACAGGAAACCACTCTCAACCTCAAACCAATCCAGACACCGGAAACCAGGGGTAGACAGAAGTGAGCTGCAGCTTCATTAACAGCAGTCAGAGCAGCAAAAAGCAGTACTTGCAGAAGGACAGCAGACCTTGTGGGGAGGGATGCCATTAGTTAAAGCCACGAGTTCAATCCTTCCCCCTTTGCCGTCTCAGATCCATTTCAACTCACAAAGGTAGCACTAGCCGTCAGTGGCTAGGGGTTCATCCTCACTGAAGTCACACACAGTAACAACACAGGACACACAAGCCTCTTCAGGTCCTCTTGGCACTGTAGCCAGACCATTAGGGAGCTCAGTGAGGAAGAAACATAAAAGCTACTGAGAAATACACAGCTGTGGCTAGACAGCTTTCTACTGAACCAGAATGTCTCATACCTAACTTAGCTTACAAGTAGCAACACCACTATATTACACTGCCTCCTGGTATGTAGATATACTCTGAGAGATGAACAAGAATACTTGGGAGGAAATCACTGTCATTCTCACATAATCATCTCTAGTGGGTTCTTCAACCATGAAACTAAATTTGGCATGTAATATATACAAAGTTTATTTTTTCAAAACAGACAATTTTCAACCTAAGAGACCACCTCACTGAAAATTTTGCCAAAAATCACTGCATTGCTAATTCTTTTTCTGAAGCAGTGTATTTAGGGAATATATATATATACACACACACACATATATATATATGTAAATAAATTCTAAGTATTTCTGGTGGACTGTAGATCTGGCAAGATTGTGTTACAACCTAAGAAGAACAGATGTCAGTGATGATACAAGTAGTAGAGCATGGGAGGCAAGCTTTTAAGCATTGCTTAAGAAAAGCAAAAGATGTATAATGGGAGTGATGTCTTCATTATCAGCATCCTTCCACCTGACAGTCTGTGCCTGCACTGCAAACTAGTATGATTTATCAATACATCAGGAGTGGCACAGCACAGCTAGCCCCTTCTCTGGCTTTGGACTTTGGAAGTCTGGTCCCTGATTGCTTGTTTGACTCATAAAGTAATGAATGCTGTTATTCACTTCCTGATGGGTGGTCTTTAATATATAATATAATTTATAACTCGATTAGTATAGTTTTAAGTAAAATATATGTATAATAATATGTATTATAATTTAGTATAATGCAACCTTGACACCCAAAGCAGAGGAGGGAGGAGGAATATCTTATTCTTAACTTACAGCCATCAGTTCTGTGGTATAGACTGTGCAAGGCACCCCAAAAGGCGCACTCAACTCCCAAAAGTCTTCACCATTCTGCAACAAAGATTACTCTGTCATTAGCAGCCTTGGGGAGCTTTAGCTGCACAGCAGGACCTGGATCCAGGCCTAATTCCACGGTTTGGATCACAATCCAACAGGTATTAGAGATGAGAGGCCATTCACAAGGACCACATTTTTTTCTGAGATATGTAGTCAGACTGGCATCTAGTGGGATTTTGAAATGTGCCTAGGAGCCTAACTGGATTTCGGAAACCCTCTTTCAGCACTGATCAACAGTTTTTTGGTGGCTAAAATCTTCCAGGCTGGCACGTGGTTTTGATTTGTAATCAATCTTCTGCTAGCAAAGCAATTCAAATCTTAAGTTCCAGTTCTTGTTTCTCTCTACTTGATTTGTTTTTTCATTTGGGGAAAAAAAAAAAAAAAAAAAGGCTGTTTTGCTCTTGGACAGAGCTAAGAGTGGCAGCTGAATGTGATAAACAGGAGACAAATGCATCAGCTAACAGGGCTTTTTTTAGAAACTTCAAGTATCACTTGAGAGAAGATTTGGCACAACATGTTTTTATACAAGTACCACGTGTTGGATAGTTTGGTGTGATTATGTTCTCAGCAGACATGGAGAGTGACAATACATGCTTTACCTCTCATTTCACTGGGACGATAGCCCTCCAGATGACATGACAGCACTGATGTTGTTGATCATTTGACACCCAAATGATAATTTACAGAGACTTTTATTGAGCTGACCTATGTCACAGAATGACATTAAAGCCTATTGGTTATTGCTGTTTCAATGAAGAGACTTAGCCTGACATGAGTATCTCAGGATTATTGAGTTTGGGTAAAAATATTGAGTACTTTGATGATGGTTCATCTTCCCATGCAAATCAGATGGAAAGGAAAAAATATGGTCATAACTAGAAACACGGTTATAAAACATGGATACTTGGTACGTGTGCAGAAACCATCCATTTGTAGATTATGTATTTCTTCTAAGCCCTTTATTCAATTAAACACCCTTCAATTGCCAAGAGATGGTCTTCATAAGATTCTTGTGTTGAGAAATAAAAGCAGTTAAATTGTTTTCTTTTCATTTTATTTTTATTCATAACAATTTAAGTTGGTTTTGATTAGGAAAAAGTTTGTTCACTGACATTTTTGTTTAAAGTATCAGTTTGTGTTTGCATCTCTTGATGTGGGATGTTATATTAAATTATTCATTTTTACAGAATGGAAATTAATTATTGTGTATGAAATCCCAAACACATATGGTCACAGTGCTGGTTAGATCTGCCTCCTGCTATGCTTTAGAGATTCAAATTTGGAGGTAGTATGTTATTTTCCATGCCAAGACCACCTATGGTTTTCAAGATATAAGTATCTGAAAATTAGCATTTTCACACTGAGCACTTGTTCCAGCTTTATTATACATTGACGACTACCATCTTGTAGCTACATGTACTAGAAAGGATGTTAGCAATCTATAAATGTAATTTAAGTTCTTCAGAATTTCACTGACTGACTGCATTTTCTACATCTACCTTTAGCACCATGTAACATCAATCTCTCCTTTTGAAATCTCTCAGAATGTCTTTTGACTGATAGCAGTGATTGGCGTCAATTAATTTCAAGGGTCAGTTGTGAATGATTGGTTTGTCATGGTCGAGGACTGAATTATATACGATCAGGAGAGCGTGCTGAAATGGTCAGTCAGTCAGTGAAAATCAAAGAACATAAGTTCAGATGGAAAACAATTCACAGCTCTGTTTATGAATGCAGCTAAGACACTTTACATTTGAAATTAAGGGGTTTTGGTCTTGAATCTGCTCTTAAGAAAATAGCCCAATCTCTAACTGCATTTTTGCCAATAAAATGTATTAAAAAAATCTATTTCTTTCTGTGAATGTCAAGAAAAGTCCTACTAAAAAGATTCAGAAAATCTGTTCTTTATTGCATATTTATAAAATAAAGTCAGATAAATTTCTGTTAGCATGTAATAAACTTCTATTTATTAACTCTTCATTTATACATCTTCATCATATGTTATCAAAAGTAGAAAGATTCCAGGAGAAGCAACAGAAAATAATGATCCCTGTTGGTTTTTCATTTTTTTTGTTTTGTTTTGTTTTGTTTTTTCTTTACATTCTGTTTTGTTTCCCTGGCAGTTTGTAACTAAAGGGAAAGTAGAAAAAAAAATATTATTAGATGCACAGGATATGCTTGAGGGAACAAAATCTTTTTCCAAAAAAAAGGGTCGCTCATAATTTTTTGTTAACTTATATGTTGATAAAGGTTAATCTTGAAAGCATTCTAATCAAACACATCAATGAAGGATTATTGCATGCAGCTTTTATAACAGTGTAGTAAATATTTGAACTCATATGTCAGTACTTATGGGAACTTATGGAATAGCCATATTGGGGAATATCTTAGTGGATAAGTATTGGGAAACCTACTGACTGCTCATGGCCAAAAGGCTAACTCAATTTACTCACCTTAACATCTTAATTGGTGGTGGTACAGATGAACAATTATTCAATAACACTATAATATTTAAAATAAAACAACATTTTTTACTCATTTTATGCATGTTACAAGCATTCAAGACAGAAAGGTGCAACATTTATCAATCTATATAAGCTCTTGATTCACTATCAGAGAATATCCAGCATTTAGTGCAATACATTTTAATATCTAGCAATGATACCCGGACTATGTACAGGATCAAAAAACAGATTGGGTAGATTTAACTTCTCTGCAACTTTCTTACATTCAGAACTTGAATGATATTTCTAAGAAAAATGAAGGCCAAGACAGGGCAAAGAGTCTTGATATTCCAGCAAGTTTGAAGAATAAAAACATTGCTATTCTTTTATCATAAAGACTAAGGCCAACGGTCCATGCACAATAGGATAAAATTTTTACTTTATAGGATGAAATTAAATCTTTGGGCAGAAAATAAGGTACTGATGGGCTAGATTAGACTTTGAGCTAGTCACGTTGAGTATGGGGGCTTTTAGAATGGCAGTCCACTCGACTGGAAAGGTCAATTTAAGTGATTAGAGATTAAACAGTAAACTAAGGTTCAACAGGTACAGACGATGAAAGACAGAATGTCTGCATTAGGAGCATACAAACCACAGCAACAGCTCTGTTAAATATATTCCTAGTGCTATCCATGTGCAAATTAGCACATTCTACATTTCTAAGGGTTCATCAGCAGGACTGTGGAAGGACCATCTGATGCAATCATTTTCATCCTGTGCTATATTCTGTCATGCATGAACATCCTAGCTTGTGAAAGCATGCAGAAAAGAAGAAAAGAAAATCCAACATGCATGTTCTACTCAAAAATGAAGAGGCTTCTTTGCACTGATGTGTGTCACCCAACTGAAGACACAGATAGACCTACAGCAGTGGCCAACCATCCCTGGCAGGAGGCACCACTAACTTTGGCATGCACTGGAAACATGTGAAGGTCTTCAACAGCATGTCACAGGGTTCAGTCTTGCCTTTGCAGATCCAAGGAACATTTCACAGTGGCACCAAGAGCTGCAGCTCTCAGAAACAGGGAGCCTGCCTGTGAAAAACACGCACACCAGCAAGCAGCACCACTTCTGCCTTCTCTGTAGTCAACACAAGTAAATTATCAGGTAATTATTCTGCAGAACGATCAATCAAAAGCATCTCAGAGGAACAGATCCTAAATATAAGCCAAAAAAGCTTGGCTCTAGAAAAACCACTTTTAATTTTTTTTTTTTTTTGGCTTCAAAAGGGCTTGGAGACAAGATTTGATATGAACTTTTTCATGGTTATGTAAGATATGACTAGAGATCTACGGACGTAAGGTGATGTTTCATGGTGCATTACTAATACTGAACTCATCAGTTCTCTCATAAGTTCTCCTGATCTTATTCAAGTTTTGCATTATCAGTGTTTTCAGTCATTGATGACAGATTCAAGAGAATTCTAAGATAAAAATCTCACTAATCTTTATTTAAATGGTCTTCTTTTGTTAGTTTAATGGCAATTCTAGCCATATCATTGCTAAGAAAACTCTGTGTATATGTTCTAAATGCAATCTCTGGACTAAAACTCTGTTAGAAGAACACCAAACAGTTTTCTAGTATATTTGGTTGACTATAAAATGGTTCTATGAAGCAGGATCTTTTGAGGATAGTAATGTCACCATTAACTTGCCACAGAAATGAGAATAGTCCAGTGAAGTGCAAAATTTCACAACATTTCACTCTCAAGAAGCCATATGAATGGGGCCTATGACAGTGAGTGGCACCTCAGTGTTCTCAAGAATGTCATAGTACACAAATCTAGCATTGTTTGTAATAAAAATGTAAGTATGATAAATGCCAGCTCTTCCCATCTGCTTCTCAAATCGAAACAGATCCAATTTCTTAAAGGTGTTGAGCCAAAAGTGGACCTTCTGTATTTGTAAACTAAACTGGATATAAATTGTTTTCTTTCTATTGTTACAGTTATAAATCATATATTTTTTAGTTTTAAAAACATAGAGACCACTGTCATCATAATCGTGTCATAATACAGGTGTGTTTCATAACACAGGTACATGGTTTTCATTACCAACAAAGCTGGAAGTGGGTGTTATTTATTAATCAAATAGCACCTAAAGTTCCAACCCTGGTAAATTCTCAAACAGACTAGGATCTGCACAAATATAGTACTTCCAATCTGTGTATGGAAAACATGCCATCAATAATCCCACACATTTAGAATATTCAGTAAATATCAAACTTCTGTTAAAGAATCAAAGATGGACAGCAATGCTGACAAATATGGAATGAAGAGAGAATCAGGATTGCAAATCATCATGGATATCAGTGATAAACCAGGTGAAGAAAAGTTAATATAACTAAGCAGTGCTTTTTCCACAGTAAAGTTGATAGAAAAAACAGTCTTCCTTACAAAAATGGAGGGATATAATTTATACTAGGCAATTCTGGTTTTGAGACCTCTTATATACATTCCAAAATATTTAAAACTTGTGAGACCCCACCCAGAACATGGCACCCAGCTCTGGGCTCCTCAACACAAGAATGACAAGGACCTGTTACAATGAGTCCAGAGGAGGACAATTAAGATCAGAGGGATGGAGCACCTCTCCTACAGAGACAGGCTGACAGAGCTGTGGTTGGTCAGTGTGGAGAAGCGCATTGGGCCGATCTCATTGTGGCCTTTCAGAAGCCTAAGAAGGCTTAATAAAAGGAGACACAGAGACTTTTTATACAAGAAGACAGTGACGGGACATGGGGCAATAGTTTTGAGCTGAAAGAGGACAGGTTTAGATTAGATATTACCAAAATTTTTTTTTACTCTGAGGGTGGTGAGGAACTGGAACAAGTTACCCAGAGAGATTTTGGATAACCCATACTTGGAAGTGTTCAAGGCCAGGCTGGATGGGGCCCGAGCAACATGATCTAGGGAATGGCATTCCTGTCTGTGGCAGGGGCTTTGAAACTAGGTGATCTTTAAAATCTCTTTCAACCCAAATAATTTAATTATTCTATGATTCTACTAAGCAGTATGAGAAACCATGGTAATGGACACATTAAAAAATACCTGAGACAGGAAAAGAGAAATAGGCTGATAGGAAAGTAACAAGGTCACATGGCATGAATCCACAGGTGATGTGCACTGGGTGACAGCTGGTACTGGAAGCATGCAATATATTTTAAGGCTCTTTTTTTTACCAGAAAGTTGGTGTATTTCCAAACACTGGTGAAAAGCAGAAACAGCGAGAGGGGGTCAACCTCCCACAGCTCACATCTGATCCAGTGAGAGTAGGATTAAATGTGATTGCCGTAAATACTCGTCTATTGCCATGTAAACTGATGGCAATATATATAAACAAAAGTAGCTGTGTGTCAGTCATTTAATCAGGTGTCACGACTTTATTAATTTAGTATGTACACAAGGACAGAAGTTTTCCAAGGAGAGTGCAATTTCTGATAGAGTAGCTGTATCTCTGATTTTTTTTCCTTTTCTCAAGAGAAAATAACCCTGCTTTGGACACTCACAATACTAGTGGAGCAGTTTAACAAAACAGCAAGCTCTGCAGGAAGAATGATCAGGCATTAGGTAGTGATCAAACTAATGATCAGGCAATGTAGGTAAGTAGAGAACTATCAGTATACAGCTGACACTAGAGTTGTGAAGAGCTTACCCATCCACTTTCATCCTATTTATTTAAAAAACTCTAACAGAGACAGTGCAGATCAGTGCTACCATATCAGTAAACTTAGGGGGTGACAGCCCATGTTGAAAAGTGAAATAACCTACAATTTGCTCTGTTAGCATTTTGTCAGCCAAATAGAGAGCAGAGTGTGCAGACAGTTTCTAATTCCAGTACCAGCAGGTTATGGCTCCCAATCAGGCAGAAAAAGACAAGGGTTGAGAGTCTACCTACATTTACCCAGACAGTTAGGCTCCCAGGACAGGGGAATATGAACTAGTAAGTTATTTCCCTGGCCTTCTTTCCTTCTCTGTATTCTTACAGTGATTGTGATGTCTTGAATAGTCTGTTAATTATTAAGATCACTAAAAATTAGGGTTTCTCCTCATATACAGTGTACTGGTGCCAGACCCTTAATAGTTTTACTATGAGTTTTAAATTTTGACTATCTATGTTAGCAGATACCAGCAATAAGCTGCATGGGTGCATCCTACATGCCTACAATGTCAATATAACTCAGGAACTGAGTTATAACTCAGGACTGTTTCATGGTTACAGTCCATCAGTGCTGTTGCTGGGATTCAACACAGTCATTTGGATGTTAAATTGTGTTGAATTTTCTTGTTGAAAGTTGGTGCTCACAATAGAAATAGATAACAATCTCTGGGTATTGAATCAAGAATGGATCATAGTTCTAGCTGTGTTGGCTCCCTACTGTCTCAAAACCAGCAACATTTTAAAGTTCTGTAAAGAGACAGAAAAATTGAAGAAGCAATGCAAGATTTTAATGGATCATTTTAAGCCTTTAATGAGAATGAGGGTACATCTTGGACACAGGTCATAAAACTGGCTCAAGACTGACAACAATGCATAATGACTGTGCAAAGGAATCCCCATTATCAACCTAATAGTCAGGAAAAGATAGATTAGGATGGCAGAGTGTTCACATGTGGCCTCTTGGGGATCATTTCTTAAATTAATTCTTAACACGCAATGCTGTAAAAAGATGATTTGTTGAGACTTGAGGATGATTTCTTTCCCAGATATTTCCATGGTTTTAGCATGGCTGATGACATATTTCCTCCTTAGGTTGTGTGCCCAGAAAAAAAAGCAGGAATATATTAAATGGCATAAAAGCACAGTTTAACAAACTGAGCATCTTAAACTGTATTCATCAGGATTCATATACTGCAGGGCAGAAATACAGATTGCTTTGAATCTTTGATAGACACATGGAGAAGTGCTGAATACAGGTTTTCTCTACAAGGACCACTGAGCTTAAAAGAATTAGTCAGAAAATTCCTCTGTAACATCATGGGTGGAACAAGTCTTCATTAATCCCAATGGCTGTCAATAATAATGTGAAAATTCTTGGTGGATTTTGTCCCATTTAAAACATCAAAGTTTTGTATGGATGCCTGTTAGCATGAACATCACATAAGGGGATCAGCCTAGGATGTTAATTTACAGACTCCACTGGAAAAAATTACCCATGTATTTGAAAAAAAAAAATCTTCCTGTTCATTCTGCCAAATGGTGGGTGGTATCTGCCAAAAGAGCACCAAAAGACCATTATATCAAATTCTCTGAGGACATTTTGTGAAATAATAAAGAAAATATAAAGACATCAACTTTGTGCAATCTTTCATGAAGCAGGATGACATAGCAGGACAGCAAATTGCTTCCATTGTGTTCATGTGGATTACCAAAGAACAAAAATAATCATAATAAAAGAAGCTGGTTTGTATTTATTCCATCATGAAAAGGCTAATAATTACCTGGCCCAGAACTGGCACAGAGAATTAAAACATTCAGCAGAAATCAGGCTTATGCAATCATGCTGCTCATTTAACCTCTACTTCTCCTCATAACAACTTTGAGTCTATTCACCAGTCTCTTTGTCCATATCACTCACTGGTTTGAGCCTTCAGTGATGAATGTTTTCCCATTCTGACATACTTGTTGTATCCCAGTTCAGCTTAGAAGTGACAAAATTAATTAGGTTTCATAAGTACTTTGAAAATCAACACCTGAACAGTAGAGAAATGCCACATCAATTTTTTTCTCCATGGAGAAAATTCCTCCTGTAGTTTGGCACTAGGTCAAAAACAGATCAGTAGTAGAACCAAAGAAGTGGGATAAGAATCTTAAAGACACTAAAGATACTGCTGCAGGAGGTATTATAAAAGACCCAAAAGGAATCCAAAGTTTTTGCAGTGAGTAAAGCAGATGAGAGAGCATATGCACCTGGGAGAAACCAAAATCCTTTTCTGGTTTTAAATACTATGAGTGGTCCCTTCTGTACCTATGTAAGGATGTGGAAAGGCCTCCAAAAGTTTTGTTCCATGTATAAAATAACACGAAAACCATATGCCTTGTCACTTGGCTGAACTGGGATGCATTTTTCAGAGGGCCAGAATTCGGTGTGGGGTATGTGATGCTCTGAGTCAAAGTCAACTAATGTCAATGGGACCCCATCTGCTGCCTTCAGCAGACTTTGGATCAGGCTCATTGCATACTGATAAAGATCAAGCAGAAGGGAGCCTTGGATTCTCATTCTGATTTATGCTGAGTAATTGAATACAAATATAAAGACAATATAAATAACTTCAGAAAGGTCACTTGGCTAGTCAGCCTAGGAAATAAATTTAGAAGCCTTAGGTAAATTTTTAAACTACCAGTGAAAACACTTTTTGAGGGCATGAGACAACTGTTTTATGGGGTTTTTTTTAAGAATTACTGGCATCATTCAAAATCTACTTTTTTTGCATTCCTAATGTAATAAACAATCGATAGGACTTTTCAGCTCTTTTCTTATGGCCTCATCCTTCTATTGATCTCAGCTCAAAGCCCTCACCTCAGTGAAGTCGTACACATATAAGGACAGACAGACTCAGCCTTAATGAGTTCCTGTATCAGCCTTGTCCATGATATATGCAAGATTATATATAGATCTGGAAATAGTGTCTGACAGCCACGTGCTGCTGCACAAGAGTGGATGGAGACAACACTCAGCCTACCTGTGTGACCCACTAAAAACCCTTTGGCAGTTACATATGAACCCATCTGTTAAGCAGTCCAAGAAATGGGGTTGCCAATGTCTGGATTTCATTTTCAGAGGGAAGAAAGGGGAATATAAATACATATCCTTTTCCTTTGTGATTCAACTCTGCTGTTTGTCTTCCAAGAGTCATAAGATTTCTTCCAACCTGGACAGGTCATTCTGTTCTTACTTGCATATCTTTGGAGACGATCGGTTCCCCAGATATTATATCCAAATCCTACATATGTACCAAGGAAAGTTAAGTCAATTTTGTATTTCCTGACCTGACGTGAAAGAAGCTTTGGGGGTACCATTATCAGGGTCCTGTATGGTTTAGATTCCACAGGTTGTATGTGATGACATTCCAAGTCAGGAATATCTGTACTTGCACCAAGTATGTCATGGCACCAAGGCCGTGACATTTGCTGCACGACCATCAAAACTTTCCTTACATTAAGGAGTAGAGCCAGAAGCATGTTAACAGTCTAGGGTCCTGCTGAGGTAACTTAACTTACTGAAAAAGTTGTGATGTGATTGCAGAACATCTAATCTAAGTATTGATTAGGTCACTTATATTGATAATATGCCATAAAGAAGCTGTAGTCAAGTCACCAAAAGAGTTGAAAGCAACACTGGAAGACAGCAGCAATCTTAAACCAGAATAACTGAGATTTTCCAGTTTCTATTCCAGTATTCTATCTATTAGGCAGTGACTCATATCCTTGAGTTTACAGCATTAGATTTTCTATGTTGCTTACCACAGTGAATTCCAAGCATCTCTTCCCTATTACCTGCAAAACTATAGTTTACTGATCCATTCCCTCAACAGAAAAATTTGTTTGCAGTGCAAGTCCCCAGTCTTGCCCACAATTTTAATTTTAATCATATGACATTCCCAGTGATAGAAATGGCCCTTTCAAGGTTAAAGATAAGAACACAATTGTTTACAAGGTTTACTTTTGACTTTGTAGCTAATACATACCTACAAAGTCTAAAAGCTGGGCAATCATTCCTTCTATTTCACCTGCATGGAGGTATGTTCCTACATGTTTAACTACATCTGTTCCCTGATTGATATAATATATTAAATTATTAATTAATACAAAAACTTCAGCCTTTTAATATTCTTAAATAATATAAAAGGAAGGTATGTAGGTTTCCCACTCCATCAAAGTCATTTTGCCTTAAACTATGTTCTTGGGCACCTGACAATTGCCTGGGAGAAATTCTGTAGGTCTATCTTTCAAGACAGGAATCTGCTGTTCAGGTTTTGAGATTCACATTGTGTGCTGTAGAAAGGAGCATTGTTTTGCTTAACTGCATTTTCTATGCCATGCACAGAAAGGTCACAGCACACCCAAGACCAGTGGGAAGAGGGAGGGAAGGATGAGAGGAATGACCACAGGAACCAGGTGCCTTATTTTCTTTAAAGAAAAGGTGGAATTTTCAAGAGCTGCAAAGAAAGAGGAAATAGTGTTGGGATCATATGAGTGCAGTAAGAAGGACAGAGCTGGTGTTTGGGGCTGGTCAGGAAATGGAAAGAATCCAAGATTCCTTCCCAAGGAAGGGAAGGATTCCTCCTAAGACGAGTCAGGACCCAGCCTTTAGGACTGCTTTGTATTCATTAATTAAAATTGATAGAGAAACACAGAAAAGTCTACAGTTTAAAGAGGTCTTCAGTTCACCTGATTCACATAGGCATATTTGAAGGAAAAGAAAATGTTGCACGATAATTTTATACCGATGCACTCCCTTTTAATTTTCTGTGATGGATGTAAAAACATTATGCCAGCTATGAAGAAAGTGACTGCCAGAATACATTGGGCTGCTATGCTTCATCCTATCTACAAACCCAAATAGTCCAAATGCACAAACCTTTTTAAGACACTCTTTCATATTTGTGGAAAGGAAGATAGGAAAAAAATTAACCAGGTACCTCAGGGAATACAGCCCCCTCTGCTTTGACTTATAAAAATATCACTGTTAACATAGCTGATAATTCACACATGATACCACTTAGCAAAAGGGAGCATTTACCTCTTTAACAGCCCTCTGATACAGGCTGTGCTCGGTCAAGTTCAGCATGCTCAGAAGTACATTTATGTATGATGAGCTTGAACATTTCTCTATGTCTTAAGCAGAAAAATAAAGTAAGTAAGTGACAGAGAGCAGTGGAAGGAAAGCTGCAGCCAAATTAGGACAAGAGCACAAGAAATGACTGTCCTTTCTCCCTTTACAGTGAGCTTTTTTTTGATCATTCCTGCTTTGTTAGAGCAATATTAAAGGTTTAATTCCATAACCCTGCCTCACACAAGCAGACCTTTTGCAAGCAGTAATACCCCATGAGTTTAGTGAAATTAGTGCTGCTATATAATGGGATTTTTAAAAAGGACCCAGGTGGAAGCCACTGGTGGTAGATATTGGCCTCGTATAGGAAAGTTTTTGCATCATTTTCCTTGTTATTGAAAGCCACCCATTAAATTAAGATATGATTAATTGGAACCCACAGCAGTGTTGTAGAAGGCCTACATCATATCCTCTCCAGTTTAATGATTAAAAACATTAAGCCTTGATCCTTATTTACAGCAGACAATCACCATTTTCCATAGCATGGAACCAAATCTTCTGCTTTGCTGTTTGGGGCCGTACTGCAGCATGGCTGGGACAGGGAACTTCAGGAATACTTGTACAGAGTAGGTTTCAGTAACACTGCCCTGTTTCTGTAAATGAAGGGTCCTCATTTTCTCCTGCTAGATGTGCAGGCATGCCTCACTAACAATTACCGAGGGTCACAGGCAAACAATTTCTACTCCTACTATACATAATAATTGTCATGAGAAATTATCTTCACAGCCTTCTAAGCTTCTGTTTGCAAACAATGATCTATATGATAATAATATCTCTATAGCTCACAATGCATACACATTAGCCTGGTGTATACACAGCACAACTTTCCATAGAGATGTCCACACTGATCATCAAAACTTTATTCCATACTTCATAGCTGGGAATAAAATGCTTGGCATGTTTTTATCAACAAAACACTCATTTTCAATGCCTCTGGCTGCACATCATTCTTGACTAAATGGACATGCTACAAACCTCCTACATTCCAACATATGGCTTTCTTGCATACTTCAGAAAGAGAAATTAAACAGACATAGGCATTAATACTCTCTATTGTGCTAAATGAAGAAGATTTTGTAGAAGTATATCTTATAATATGGTTGCATCAAGAGATGCCTCTTTAAAAAACAGAATATATTTACATTCAAAATTAAGTACTATTTTCTCTCTATTTCTCATAATCCTTTAATATGGCAGACGTGCACCTGATCATGCTGCTTCCCATACAGCAAAGCAAGTTTGTATGCTCTTAAGTGGTAATGCATTTCATGTATATGATACCTTCTCTGCCAAGTTGCCTCTCTTTCTCTATGCATGCTGCAAGAACATTTTTAATTAGGTATTTGCCATTAGCAACATTTTCATATATGCATGCTATTCATAAGAGGAAAACAAATAATTTTGCTTTGGATTAAGCTCAGTTTTAAATAACAAACTGCGTTATCAAACCTCCCCCCCTTCCTGAGGCAGACGCACATGGCTGTGTACACATAGGTACACACACCCTCAGAGAGCAGAGCACTGCATTTTCCCCTGAGTATTGTGTGTCCCCTGTAGCCCTTTAATGCTTAAGGCTTAAATGCTAAAACACTAAAAACAGGTGTACCTTGACCCTCTGAAGATCTGATAAGATCTGACTGGATCAAAGGCCAAGGTCACTTGAGTCATGAGATTGGCTGAGTGATATTATTTTTGTCATGGTTCCAAACCGTTGAGAGGTAGGACTCTGATTCTGGCACATGAGAATCAAATGATATGATAGTCTAGTTATTAAATATGACAGATAGAGAAAGCTGTATGTTGCACAGCTACTCTGTGATTAGTAGCCTATATTTTACAATGTCACTGCTTTGAATGCTGTAATACTTCCAAGACTCTTTCAAGAACTAAGGCTTTTGAATTTAAAAAGAAACAATAAAAGAAGATAGAGATGAAATCTGGTAACAGTTCTGTAAGATTTCACAGCTTATTTTCCCAAACAGCATTCTATTTCAATAATTCAACTGTAAAACGAGTTCTCTACCACCATTTTTTCCTTAGGATGATCTTTAAATCTTCTATTTTATTTTATTTTAATCAGACAGATGAATAAACTTCTATGGAACATTAGAGGAACGCAAAACAAGACAAGTCAGCTCTATCTTCTCATTTTCATGTTATGCTTGCAAATAGATGCAGCATTTTAAATCCAGCTCATTCCCCTACAGGTAACCTATCTTAAGAATTAGGGAGGAACCCTAGCAACAATAAAAATGCCCATCTCACCCATGTATCTCAAACATGATCTTTTTAAGGTAATCAAAAGTGAAGTAGTTTGATCTCAGCATGGCATATCTATAACTTCCACATCCTATCAGTTCATTCATCTGTAAACTAGATATACTTTTCTGTCTCCCTGATGCCTAGCTAATGTTTTTAAAGGGCTTTGAGATCCTCTGATGAAAGGCATTTTAATAGCATGCAGTATCATTGTCATGGGCATCTTGAGTGCCTACTTGCATTTTGAAAATGCAGCCTTTTGTCTTTAGAAGGCGGCCTAAAACCCTAATTAAATTGGAAGATTTTTGTGGACTGAGGGATTGTGCAGTATTAGATAAGTTAGCAACAAACCCATCAAGTAGTCCAGGGGGAAAAAAAATAAAATGCAATCAGGTAATCTTACAATCAGCAGATAAAAACTAAATAGAAACATATTACATAGCCTGTAACTATAGTAGGCTAACACTGCATTATTTCCAAGACATAACTACTGAACACAATCAGGAAGAGAGAGAAGAACTGTGAAACACTCACTGAAAATGGGATGAGAAGGGAGAACTTGCATTCAAAACTCGGGATTTTCTGTTGTTTCTTCTCAAAGGATGGATTGCTTGATATAGATAATATAAATGATGATATCAAGGCATGTCTGAACAGGCAACAGTTGCTACTGTGCTTAAAACCAGAGCTGGAAGGAATGAGTCTTTCTGTTTTGGGTAGAAATGGGCCCCCGGTCTCTAAGAATGTGTGCATGATGTATAATAGATACCTGTCTGATATAATTAATTATATTTTTCCTAAATTTAACATTGCCTGAAGGGTAAAATCATTTTGCTTGGTGAAATCCCTCATGCCACACAAAGTCTGTGCACAAGTCAGATTTAATTGCTGTGATAAAACCACAAGAAAGACCAGGTTTGCATTAAATCTATAACCACATCTAGTGAAGAATAGCTTTAATCACCTTTGAAATGGTGACCACAAGATAATTAAAGGGAAAGTGTTCTCATTAGTAATTATCCAGGAATATCAAATCTCAGTTTATCTTGAAGTCCAATTTAAAATGACTTGGCATGGTTTTGATTTTTTCCTCTATTTCTGAGGTTATGAATCTCCTAGAATTTCTTCTATGAGGGTGGGAAAAAAATCAAGTTTGCCCTGCAGAATTCCACCATCTACTGTCATGCTTCCTTTCCTGTGTCTGTGCTAGTCAGAGTACCAGGTAACAGCAGTCAGTTCTCATTGATACCTTTGCCATTTTCACATTCAGGACAAACTGAAAACTGAAGTTTTTCATTCTCAATAAAGACAGCATTACCTGTGTTGCTAGGAGATGATATATCTCATTGCTTTTATCACTAAAGTCTCTTTGGTGTAGTTTCTCTGCTCCTGGTAACAAAGATTTGATCTCTTGCGCATGTGCTTCCAGTGGAAAAGGGAAGCAGAGTCTCACTTGAATCTGAGCAATAACTTGCTTTAATTTGCACGTGTAAATCAGCCTTGAATCTGAGATTTTCAAACAGCACACAAGACCACCCCAATTCTCCAGAATCGAAGCATAGCTCTGACTCTAAGATTTGACAAGAGTCATCTGTGTTATGAAATGACCCTAAATCAAAGAACAGCACAGAGAGCAAATTCTCCTGCTTCTCACATTGTTTCCTCTGTAAAACCTGTTTAACAAATCTAACATACCACATCTCATTAGGCTTAGCCTTTACTTCAGTGTAAAGAAAATGAAGTTGGAAGACTACATTTAAGAACATCAGATAGTGCTAATAGCACAGCATGATATATGTAGCAGGGTAAACCATTCTTTTACAGGAACTTATTTCCCTCTGCATACTTTCTGTGTTTTCCTCCACCTTTCCTCTTTACACACCTTAGCAAATATGCCAGGAGGGGGGATTCTGATCTGAACTGCTGCCTATGAAATTTCAGACAGCTTGATTTTTGGCTTGGCAAAGTTTGGTAGGGGTCACTTTCAATATTAGGCTCCTAATGAAAGGATTTTTGTAACCTTATCTATGTTATGTGGAAGAAATCAACATCACTCAATCATTAAAAAAAAAAAAAAAAAAAACAAGAAAGCAAAAGGCTTCTCTTTTTTCTTTAAATGTAATTTAGTTTTCCTTTCCCCCTTTCCCAAGTTTCATTGTGGGTTCACTGAGCTACTCTCCCCTTCAGGCAGAAATGGAAACCAGAAGAGTTGCATTCCTTCAGTCTGTTTCTGACAGCGAGTGTGGCTGCATCAAACTTAGCAACTAAGGGCTTGCCCTGCACTCTGTAGTGCAGCTGTGCAGAACTTGGCTGTTTCAGATCACAGTGCTTTCATAAAGACTTTCACGAAGATTTTACTTGGCTTGCTGCTGCTGAATTGCACTTTGAGATGGGCAAACACCACAAAAATGAGGGGGAAAAAAGGTATCAAAACACTCAGTGAAAAACCTTGCATTTCATCTGTTCCTGTGTTGAAACTGCATGATGCTATGAAGTTTGTATGATAGAGAGGAATAAAAGAATTTTTTGAACCTTGGCCCTGGTTTGCTTTGAAATGTTCACAGACCATAGCAAAACTTTCAACTGATATAAAGTGAGATTCAAGTTTCTAATGAAACCAGGCCATTTTGCATGGATTCAGGTTTCATAATGCAGGTCTCTTACAACTGTACTCTCAAAGGAATATATTCCTATCTCAAGATGGGATTTACATACTGTATGTAACTCCCCACATGTCCCGGCAAGATTATTACTTTCTTATATAGCCGTAAATCCTAGAGCTTTATGTTATGTCAAGGGAATGGATAATCCTCTCACTAAGGGCCAAATCCTACCCCTTGAACAGGCATGTCAAGGCCCAAGAGGTAAAAGAAACCCTATTCTTTGAGGAGATAGATTAGCAAGGCACGCCCTCCACAGCAGCACAGAAGATGCTCAGTTCACACTGGTGAGCTGGCGTCCTGAGTAAGAGCACGGTCAGCCCCAGTAGCCACACAGAGATCAGCACAGCAACCAGCAGCCCTGCACCAAACAGACCAGGCACTAGTTAGGTTATATCAATCAGGTCCTGAAATACATTATTCTTTTGCCTAGAAGCCTCCCTGCAACTTAAATTCAAAGAATACTGGCCAATTAACATGGATAATGTCAAATTGTAGAGAGGATTAACAGAAGGCACCAGGTTCTGGACTCAAATTCTATTCTCTTGCACTTGAGGAGGAGATGGGGTTTTTGAGTGAATGCAGAATAAAACTTTAGAGCTGTGCAGTATATTTTATTTTAAGGAAACCAAACTGGTGTTTTTCAGGACCTGAGTATTCTTCATTGCAATTTTCCTAACAGCAATGGACAGCCTGAAGAACCTAATTCTCTCTGTACATAGTAAGTTCTCTGTATACATACCCCCAGCACTCCCTGTTATCTCCAAGTTTTATTTCCATAATTTAGGATTCCTCCTGCTCTGCCCACCCCTGGGTGCCCTGAAGTGTTTGTATGTGCATGGTATGATGAATCAGTACACCAACAAAAAGAGGGACTAGAGAATTTCTGCATTTCCTAAGGAGTATCACTCTGGGAAATGCAATCAGCCAGGAAAAATTCCTTGTTCCAAAGGCTAAAACCAAACCAAACTGTCCCTTCTCAGCAGCAGCCATCACATAATGATAGCTTGTTTGTGCCCTGCCTAAGCACTGCCCACATCAGGCGAGCACCAGAGAGCAGGACACAGCCTTGCTCAGACCTGATGTCTGACACTGGACCCAGCTTCCTTCCTTTCCCCTTCTCCCTGCCAAGCCAGGGCCCTTCCAACACACCCCTTTATGCTGTGCAGGAGTGGTGTGTATAGGAAGCAATTAACTCCCCACAGCTGGTCTAATTCCTACAGGATGGAGAGGCAACTGTGGTCCCTTTTCTAGCCAGCTTAAGGATTAACTCCTTTTTCCCCAGAGTCTCAAGGGGGTGAGCACACTCTCAGGAGTTAGAGTACAGCTCTGAACATATTTGACAGCTGACTTTCAGCAGCAGTTTCACATCTGAAGTGCTATCTGTTTTTAAACAAAACATATTGTCAGAAACAGATTAAAAACTAAGTTCTGTGTTTAGACTCATCATCTTATATCTGCTTCAAGCAAATAAAATCATGTCCTGTAGAGATTAATCAAGAGTATAGAAAAGGAAGTCCACACTGTAAAATCTTATTTTTTTCATGCAAGTGATTAATATATAATTGAATGATAATATTGCAAATAATAATAATAATACATGGCACTTATATAGCACCTGCCATCTGAGGATCTCAGCACTTTTCAAACAGCTACAAAATCTCACACATGCTAACAACATGGCTTATGATCTTTCCTGCCTAACCTTTCAAAACTTTACATGCCATATGAGCGTGTTAAAACCAGGAAATGAATATGCCTGTGACTTCACAGAATTGGACATGGGTTTAGGTCTAAATCTGGTGCAAATATGTGCCCACCCTAAGTGAATCTGATCCCAGCGTGGCTACAGTTAGGATATTATTGGGGTGAGGTAGATATGTGTGCATACATATTTAATTACTATCTGAGTTTTCATTCATTTGGGGAGTGCCTTGGTTCAAGGAAAGGGGAAAATCTTGGTTCAAGGAAAGCAAAAGAACTTGTACTGCCAGAAGTTATCTTTACCTTATTCTGCCTCAGACAGACACACACACAAAAGAGTTTGGCTGGGTTAGACAGAAGATTCATTAATGTGCCCTTGATGCAGTCTCTACCACAGGTGCTCACATAAAGCCCAGCCAGATGTAAAATCTAGATCAGAAGTTAAATTTCCTCCTGCAGGTATGTTGGCAAAGGCCCTTGGTGCAGAGCCCCACACATGTACACCTGATTGGTGACTGTGAGGAGCTGTAGGTGAATGATGAAGCTACATAAAACAAAGATTAACAGATTCAACCCATGTGCTTGGCAGATACATTAAAGTGTGCAGATTGTCATTATGTGCGGGGTTTGGAAAATGCAACAGATTCCTGTCGAGAGGAATCCAGAATTAAATGGGCCAGACCCTGGTGCCCAGCTTCTCATACGGCCTTAAGAAGGTTCACTGGCTGAAAAGGGACAGTGATGGCTTATTGATACGGCACCAGCTTAGGAACTTGAGGTGCTGGGATCTATCTGCAATATGGCCAGTGATCACCTCTGTCACCTCAGGACCTCTCCATGATTCTGCTTTCTTTCCACTTCAGAGTAAACTGTCATTATAAGAACAATAAACATTTTTAAGGTGATATTTAGTTCCATTAAGAGGCAGTTTTAATGATTTAATGATCTGTGTAATACAAGGAGACCCAGGTATGTGAGCCCAACAGCTCTTCACTAATCTTATTTCTGGCAAAGCTGCTATTATTGATTTGGTATCAGACTAAATGAGACCTCACAAAATACTCTAATGAAATTAATAACTTAATTTCAATAATATGATGTTCTATTGAGCACAATAACCCATTAATTGAAAATTTTATTTTTCAGATATGTATCTATCTCAATACAAAATTCTTTTAATAATGAAAGAAAACATTTCCTTCCTTCCTTCCTTCATTCTTCCTTCCTTCCTTCCTTCCTTCCTTCCTTCCTTCCTTCCTTCCTTCCTTCCTTCCTTCCTTCCTTCCTTCCTTCCTTCTTCTTCTTTTCTCCCTCCCTCCCTCCCTCCTTCCCTCTCCTCAACTCTTGACTGAAAATAACAAATAAAGCACCTACTTCTAAAAGTCGTGCTATCCAATCAGGGACCAGAAATAAACCAGGTGAACAGTCACACACAAGGAATAACTTAAAGTAAATAATCATAGTGTTCAAATTGCAGATAATTCATAGGGTACACTTTGCTCACAAAAATAATTCAGCAGACAATTACAAATAATGATCTAATTTGGAAAAATCGCAATCAGCCTGTGTGCATTACATTTACAGAAGAGCTGAATTTGCTGGATGAAATATTTGTTATGAAGAGTTCAACCAGCTCCACTATTTACTTCACAGAGTAGCTAAATCCAAAGAGCACACAGTGGAAACCACTGCAGAAGGGAAATATTTACATATTATCTATGTTAGAAGTGTGCAATGAAAGTTGGAGAGAATACACAGCTAAAAAGGCATGCTAATCACCCTGGAAATCATAATGCAAAATTAGCATGCAATAGATGCTAAATGGCAAGCAAATAAATCCAGACACGTGACCAAACCAGGCCCAAAAATTCCAGATCAGTATCTTACTTCCCCACTGATAGTATTTATTTCATGGGTAGGGGAATAGAATGATGTTGTTACTATTGTTGTAGAGCGCAGACCAAAATTTCAGACTCATTTGGCTCACACACACACAAGGCTCCTAATTTCTCTCCCATAGAGACTGACTGATGTTACCAGGTTCATACTAGAACCCGTTGGAGTACAAGGTGCTTGGAGGTGACTATGTAAAAATCTGCAGACTGCCTTGAAATTTTGAGACCAATTTAGCAAAACTGAAATATAATTACATTTCACAGTAACCACATTTTGTTTTGGTTCTTCCAGAAGACAAGGCAAGAAATGGAGCAGGATATACAGACACTGTTAGGAAGCCAGATTTAACCCTCTGTTCTGGGTGAATCTGTCCTTGTTACATTTTGGAATCTTTCTTTGCAGGACCTTGTCCTGTCTCATCTTTCCTAAGAGCTGTCAAAGTACACCTTCCAGACCAGAATATTCACTTCTGACCTAGCTTGGGCCAAGTTTTAGACCAGAGGATATTTATTAGACAGCTTCACAGTTCTAAACAAACTTACATTGTTCCACAGCTTTAAGCAGGGAATTTCTCATGAACAATATCATGTCTCAATTTCACAATCCCTATTATAGACTTTATTTATAGTGCCTTGTGGAAAAATATTCTTAAAGCAACATTGAAGAAAAGGGCTTAAAATGAACATATGTTGAAGTTAATAAATTATAGCATTTCTTGTTCTTCTTTTTCCCCTTGTTTTGTTTCCCATGTTTTGGGACCAATCCCATTCAGACCAGGTCCAAATAAAACTGAATAAAGATTTAGGAGGCAGTTTGGGATCAATCCCATTTTAGCAGTACTATTCTTACCACACACCAGGATGTTATGTAGTTTCATCTTTTTCTCTTTTTGAACACTGGCCATCATTTCAGCCTCCAGAATTTGACATGCAAGTCGCTGAAGTGTTCCAGATTTGGTTTTGACCAAAAAAAGTTACTTTTCTAAGGACATCATAGCCACAGGATTGGTATTTCCTACACCATATAGTACAGGAATACTCAGTGGGAGTTGAGGCAGTAGAAAAATCCTGGGTGAGGCTACATGAAGCTACAAACACCATTTGAAAACTGAGTTGTCTCACCACTCTGACCAGAGAGTCTCCACAAACCACTAATAAATGTACTCCAGACCACAGCTGGGGAAAGGCTGAGATAGACAAATCATTTAAAAACCAGAACATGCTCTTCATTCACAGGGCTTTCTTTAAAGGGGAATGAAAATGAGGCACAGTGTCTGACAAAGCATTTCCTTTAGACAATACAATACTTACTTTTAATTTATAATCTAGTTTACTTGGCAAAAATGACTTTTCTTCCTCATTTCATTGCTATGTACTTTCTTGCCTCTACAGGGAGCCAGCTGGTCACCGCTTTCTGCCCTAGAGGTAGCTGCTTTTCACTGGTGCTTTATATTGTTGTGAAGTGCTTAGGGATTTACAAGATGGAAGACACTATAAATGTGAGAAATTGTGGAGCTTGTTAAAGTTATTACAAAACTTCCACTTTGTATTAGTCAAATCTTTTCACAGCCACTTTACCACTGAAGTCATCAAAATGTCATCCATCCTTTCAACTAGGAAAGAGGGCTCACCAGATGAGCCCTCTCCGTTTAAATGGCACTAACGATCCTAAAATTCTGTTCAATTTGGGTGACTGATGCCTGCACCCAGCTTATCCCAGTTTTGCTCACGCTCTGCAAATTTCAAACTGTACAGAATCTTAACTCTCCCTGAAAGCTGTGTTTGTAAAACCCAGTCAAATACAACTATACCATTAAAAAAAAAAAGGGAAAACCAAGAAACTAAAAAAAAAAAAACACGCTAGGTTGTTCAGACAAATCCATGTCTTAATTACCCTTTACTTCTCTCTAGATCTTGCATGTGTCAAATCATGAATGAAAAAATTTGATTTACAGCTCAGGACACTATAGATAAAAACAATTATTACAGCATATGCACGTACACAAAACCTTCATCAGTTTAAGTTAGTCCAAATGGTCCAGTGAGGAAACAAAGAATTAACTAATTCATTGTGTGAGCAGCCTGCTGGTCATTAGCAGCTCTACAGAATGGGACGTCAGCTTAACTAAAACATTATTGTTGAAGTAAAAAAAAAACTCACCACAATTATGACATCCAATTATTCTATTAAGTGAAATTAACTATTCTTCTTGTTCTTTGAAAAGAGCAAGATAAAGCACAGGATCCAAGTAATTAGGTCAGCAGCAATGAATTCTGAAGAAAAGCTGTCTAGACTTTTATTTTCATTTTCAAATTTGAGTAGTTGGGTTTAGTGTGCTTGTGTGCACTTGCTGCTTTGAATTCTCAGGGTGGTCACGTTAATAAGTTTGCCCCAGCAGGTAGAGTGAAGCCTGGATCAAGGTGTGGCGCTCCTGCTTTGATGTCGGCTGTCACGCTCAGCTGCCTCTCGATCTCTTTGGCTGCCATCAAGTCTGTTGTTGTGGGAGACCAGGTAAACCAGGGCTGTTCTGCTGTGTGGCACAACTCAAAGGAGGGTCAGTTCAGGTATGCTGTGAGGGGTTATGGTCCTCAGCAGCTAAATGTACAATGAGATCATAACTTGTAACAAAGTTTTTTTTTTTAAAAAAGGCACTGATTTTCTCTGGGCTTTTAGCAGAGGCCATAGAATGCTAGAGCAACAGCGATTATTGAGGTCTGTTTGTAAAAGGTCCTGAAAAGGGTAACTATACAGTGGAATGGCAATGGTGGACCAAGATAAACAGTGAGTTGGCAGGTATTTAGAGAATTAGAAGCACAGTTCACAAAAGGGTTATAGAAGAAAGGTGTGTGAGGGGGTGGAGAGTGGAATAAGGCTTTCTTCAGCTGGGAATTTGTTGGACATTCCAGAAACAGAACACTTTAAAAGCAATATTTTCCCAGCTTTTCTGTTCCTACAAACACTAGTAACTAATAGCAACTGTCTGCAAAGCAAGATGCAAAACTGAATGAAGAGTTTAAAAGGAAGAATGCAATACTAGCCTTTCCTCGAGCACAGGGAGGTCTGTTTCAACGGGAAGCTCGGTAGATGCAGTCTATTATTTATTAGTGTGACTAATGCGAGGAACTCCCATGGTTCACACAAGGAAGTTCTTCCCTGCTTATCTCAACATTCTGTAGGATAAAACCTTTCATGCATATTGTCCTCAAATGTCAAAAATGTTTTCATCTGAAAAAGAGGGTGGAAACCAAGCAGACTCATCCCAGAAGCTGAATCATCACACTGTATTTCTGACATGGTGCTATGATGTAAACTATAACTGCTCTCAGCAGCAATGAATGCTGAAGATTTTAAAAATTCAACATTTTAACATAAATGTGTAAGCTTCTGTTTACCAGACTTCATCTCTTGCTCTTATGTTCTAGTCTTTACCCAGGCTGGTAAACTGATGGAAATTTTGAAATGACAACTGAATGAGTATGGGACTTCTGCATTTGGTCTTTTACATGTAAAGAAAATAACAGGATGAAAATGAAAAAAAAAAAAAAAACAGCCAGTATCTTAATGCCTTTCTAAAACTAAATGCCACAGCAAGGCTTATGTATTTCTTATATTCTGTCAAAGTTGCCACCTTGAGACAAATGTACAACTAAGGTCAAAAGCAGCCTTGCAAGGCTGCCTGAAACAAGCAAGCACATTCATCTAATGCCAATAACTTCTGAGGATTTGTGGAGGAGTATGAGCTGCCACCTACAATCCAAACTGGAACTCATCTTGCTACATGGCTTTTTTGACAGCATCGTGAACAATACCAGTGGTCACAATAAAGCCTACAATTTGAAAACAAAGCTGAAAACCCAGCAAACACCAGTCAATTCATTAATAACTTCTGAGGTTACATCTGGTAAACCAAGGAACTAGTCTGCTACCCAACCACAAAGTCCTGCACATGGAGGCTCCCTCATTTCACAATTGCTTCATGCTCCTTAGCATGGAACCTACAGTTTTGCATCCTCCTGCTCCATGGCTCATGCAGCTTGGACTGTCAGTTACTCATTTTACATTTAGTGATTTCATTTTTGCTTTTCTACAAACCCAGGTGGTCACTTGGGACTGGTGTAGTGGGAGATTACTTGGCATGAGAGGGGCTCTGCTACAGAAGATGTGGAGGTGAATCAGATGGTGCAGCCCTGCCATGGTGTAGCAATAAATGAGTTTCCAGATCTTAGAGAGGTACAGAATATGAGATTTTTCATCAGTTCTTCAAGAAAATGCAACAAAGTTTTCTACAAGAAAAAAAAAATGTGTGTTATAAGGATAGCCTTAAAACAAATTTTCGAAACAAATTTAACATTTCAAAGGTGTAGATAATCCATATCTGACATTAAGAACAGAGAATAATATACACCATTGACCTAGGAACTGTATATACACACGCAATGGCTTGTAGGAAATGATCCCATGATTCAGTGTGAGATGAGATGTTACAGAGCATGATGTAGTAGTGCAACACCACTATAGTAGTTTGTTATTTGATGTATCTTTAGAGTAAACTGCCAAGAGCTCTTCAGCAAGCTTCAGCCACAAGATACATAGAGCTATTACTGTGGTCAGTTCAGTTCCTGAAGTCTATAAGTAATCTTATTTGTACTTTCTCTTTTCTTTCCCCCTTGTGGACTGTAAGTGTTCATTATTTTATCAGTGTTAACAATGGAATAGATGACTAAAACTTCCAGAGGCATTTAAATGACTTAAGGACAATAAATCCCATTGGCTTTGGATTCTAAGTCAATTAGATGCATTTGAAAATTTTACCTTTTATCTGCATGCTTCATTAGTCAGATTTATTAACCAATCATTTAGGAAGGAAAAGGCCAGAGCAAAAGGATCCCCAAAGTGTAAAATTTACAACACTGCTATCTATCCTCACCAATTGCCCAAGTTTAATTCTCTAATTTAATTCATTAATTAAAGAATATGCTAATTGACTGAAAAACCCAGGCAGAGGTTTTTCGCTGAGCCCTTTCCCGTTGAGAAAAATGGATCCCAGTTCCTAACAAAATACACATATCAAGCATAAGACCATTGAAATTCTTTTCAGATCTGAGCTCATGTTTAGCACAGGAGTACTTATCCCTATTGAATATATTATTTCACCTGAACTTTCCCGAGAAATGGGATTTTCATAGTTTGCATTTCTCATCAGTTCTCCAGCCCATTGCATTCCATTGTCAGCAAGTTTATTCCAAATATTTCATCCTGAGTTATTTTCCACTCATTTAATTTCACTCATTTTACTTGATCTCTATGCCCTAGTGCTACCTAAAATAATTCCTCAATGCTTTTGCCAAGACTGAGCCAAAAGGAGGAAAAGCCTCAAGGACTAAGAAAAGCATCTCTGCAGAGCCGAGTGTTTGTGCTTCATTGTAATTCCTTTTTCCCATACAGCTGACATCTCTGCAGGTACCTTTTTTGCCTCTGGGCAATAGGGTCGTAGGTTCATAGTACAGCAAAGGGGGAAGGCTGGAGAACTTCCTTTCCTCTTGGCCCAACACAGCTATGCACTGTATTTCTCTACTGTTCCCATCTGCTACATAAACATTTAATAGCCCACAACTGTGCTGAAAAGCTGATAAATTCTGACACAATGGCCCATTTTCTCATTTAAGACTACTGTATGAAAGAGTATATGGCCTTTTCAGTAAGAGAATGCATTCAGGTCCCATCCTTATTTTTAAAATGTTTTCAATATAAAATATTTCCAATTCAGAGACAAATATCTTACAGAAACTATTGACCTCACACTCATGATAAAAAAGAAATCAAAAACCTCCAAAACAGCATGGGGATTATTTGCCTGTGAATATTTCTGTCTATTTACAGTAGATCAGAATTAGTAAGAGAGATAGAATGGAGGTTTTATATCATCAATTTAACATTAATTACCTAAATCTCTTTGAGGACATGTAACAAAAAGCCCCCGACATTTGTGTCACAAAGATTATTATAACATATTGCCAAGTCATAGCATTGCTGCACTGGTTGATAGAATTCAAATTCAAATCCAGGCTAAAGATGCTACAGCTGTCACCCTTGCCCAGAAAAGCCCTCTTAGGTTCAAAAGTTAGCCGTCCTCCTGCCTGCCTCCACCAAATCAGCTCCTGATCCCTAGAGATTACTAATCCCGACTTCTCTGCACATAGTTGACAGGAAGAATAAAGCTATTGTGCCTTCCTAATAATTCAGGCTAATCACATATTTATAAAAGAAAATTAGGAAGAAGTGATTAACTCCTTCCAGTTCAGCCATTGATAGCATAGAGCTTATAAAGAGGCAGCTGGAATAGCTTTAAAATGTGTTTAAATTTTAACACAGTGTTATAAAATAATAAATGTTTAAATAACTATGTTTTGGTTTAGCCTAGTTGCCCAATATTGTACCACTGTCACCAAGGAAACATGGAAAAGGGAGGTGACAGAGGCTTGTGTTTTGGATGCATGTAGTCAACCTGAAAGTGCAGCTGTAATGCGTGGCAGGTCCAGTTCAAGTGTCAACTCTTCTGAAGGAAAGTTGCTTTTCCAACATGCTTCAAACAATTGAAACAGAAAATTCATGTATGATTTGATTCATGTAGGATATGGCTTGAATCCCAGAAGTCTGGAAGGATTCCCATCCTTGTTTTTTGTGTGTTTTAAAATGCTGTGAATTCTAGAGTGATTCTGCATGCAGTGCAATACAAAATAAATAAAATGGCTACTGCTCTTCAGTGTTTGCATTTCCTATCAGTTCAGTAGTAACAGAATACAGGTAGACCAAAAAATGACAAACCAGAAAAGCCTCAAAAACCCCAGGATCCAGTGGGTTGTCATGGGCTTAGAGAGGAGCTCTTCCCTCATCCCTAGTATTCCCTGCATTTCCCCAGAGGTATTGGTTCACTCATGATTTTCTCAAGTTCCCATTCGAGGAGGGGCTGGGCAGTGCTCAGTGACATCAATGTGTAACAGAGTCACAGACACACAGCACCTTTCAAGAAAAAAATCAGTGTTCCAGCAACTGTGGCTCATGGTATGAAAGGTCCTCTAGCAAAGGAGCAGGAAATGGCATATTTAATGAGAGCAATATGCTAGAAGAAAATTATTATTGAAACCACCTTCATATTGTCCTGTCCCTAACAGCAAGCAATTAAAACAGTGTCTTCTCTGCAGTAACACATTTAAAAATAAAGTGATACCCACATTTTTGTTTTTGTTGAAAATCTTTACTTTTATCAGGCACTACACACCATGAATATTGTGAAAAAATAGTGACTTTTAGATTCTTACCTCTTTTAGATTCTTCCCTATATCCCCATACAATCTCTTCATCCAGATGAAATGATGGAAAATTTACTAATTGTAAATGATGAAAACTTTAATAATTCTTTGAATATTAACCTTTAATCTTAGTAAAAAATAGAATGAAAATTCAATATTTCTATGGAAATTACAGTATGTTTCAGGCATTTCCTCCCCTTTGACCCAAGTCCATCTTTATTTCAGCTTTGTTATTGAAACTGTTATTTAGGAGAGGGGGAAAGCAGGAAAGACAGACACCCAAAAAGGAGAAAGAGCCCAACCTTATTCAGAAATTGTGCTCATAGGAAGGGAGAGCTGAGGTTGTGTATGCAAACACAGGGCCCTGTTGGCAAGAGTAGGATATTTGTATGAGATGAAGGAACTGCAGGCTCAAATCCTTCAATCCTTGAAATGCCTCCATTTCACTCTGCATTAGCAGAAATATGTTAATATCTTTAAAAATGTACTGAAATTTCTGATTTTCAGTCTAATTTCAGAAGAATATTTGCAGCACTATATTTCATCCTACCTGTTTTATCTGGTTATAGCCATATATAGAGTTATAGCACTTCTCCAGTGGTGTTTAAGAGAGAAACACAAGGCTCTGAGATCCTACCTCTGAATCAGGATATGCTTCATCTGGGAAAACCTGTGTATTTCTAATGAAAGCTAAAATCAGTGAAAAAATCTGATAGAGCTCTAATGCATTTTAGTCTGCAGAAATAAATCTCATTTGTTTATCCTGAGCAGGTAATGGGTTAAAAAAAAGGTTCAGCACTGTTTGCCACTCCTTCTGCCACCATTTGAAGAATGGATTGTTTCTTTCATTTTTTTTTTCTTTTCCAGTCACCTCAGAAGGCTGAATTCATGTGTGAATGTATTCTTCCCCGTCCTTTGCACTTCTCTCTCTTTTTTACTTCTCTCTCCTTTTCATAGACCCATGCAGAATGTTTGTCATCCATCTATTGGGTTGTTTGGCCATAGACATAAATGGCTTTAAATTGAGAGTGTAGGTTTAGATTAGATATTAGAAGACAGTCCTTACTCAGAGGGCGGTGAGGCCCTGGAACAGGTTGCTCAGAAAAGTTGTGGATGCCCCATACCTGAAGTGTTCAGTGACAGGCTAGACGGGGCTGTGAGCAACCCGGTCTAGTGAAAAATGTTCCCGCCTGTGGCAGAGGGGTTGAAAGCAGATGACCTTTAAGGTCCTTTACAACCCAAACCCACCATTCTATGATTCTATAATTCCCAAAGAAAATAGAAGACATTCTAAAATAAAATATGAAAACTAGAAGCTTGCAATGACCTCTTAGTATGAATGAGCAGGAGAAGAAAGTGAATGTTGAGGAAAAAAGTCTTGTTTACAAACATTTATCTTCAATTATTAAGTATTTATGGAGGGAAATAGCCGTAGATACATGATTGGCAAATTGGCTTATGTTTAAATAATGTGTCTAAAGTTTGACTGAGCATGGAAGTTCATCTTTAAATAAACAAATGGCACCATAATGTTACAGTCATGAAATATAAACAAGCTGCAGTCATGGTATCTGCCTGCCACACTAAAGTTGTGCAGAAGCATCTGAGTTTCCTTAAGCTCTTCCAGTGAACTGTGAAGAGGTTCGTATCAAGGAAAGTCATTGAAGTGTGTTACACTTACAGCTTTTCCTTTCATTGCATCTCAGTACCAAAGTCTGCAGGTGAACTGAGGTTGCTGGGAATGGAAATAAAGCAGCATTTCCTAATGTTACCTGAAAACCAGGTAACTTTATCTCTCCAAACACTCTAGTTCTTCAGCACTCGTCGTGGAACCACACATAATGTGCCTCAGATGCAATACCCTCTTTGAGGTTCCAGAGACAGTGTCAGAAACAGGCAGGTGAGCAGGGAGTTTTGTTTGGCTGATTTGCTGGATTTGTCTCTGTTGCTGAGCCCGTTATTACAGTGTGAACTGCTGGCAGCTGTCCATTTCTCTGGTCCCCATCCCTCATGGTAGCACATTTGCACTGCCAAGCATCTCATCCCTATTTCACTGTTACGAGGGCTGATAGTCACAAGAGGATTTTCTACTTGCTTTTTGGAGAAGTCAGGGTAGAAAGGTGGTGCATGTAAATCTGAAAAGATTTGGACTTGGTAACTGCATTGAGAAAAATATTCTAGAAAAAATGAATTAATGCCTGTTAGCCCATAACCAGATTTCTCCTGTGACCAGAACAGTGAGAGGGAAAGCTGCAGACTTTCTTCAAAGGATAAATATTACTTGCATGCTAAGTTATGTAGGACTTGGGAAGAAATTGATTCTGCTTCCTTACATCCCCTTCCCCTCTTCTAAACCTTGCTCCTGTAGCAGATGGAGCTACCAACCCAATATTACCTACCTGCTTATGTCCATGGCAGTCCATTGCTTTGTTCTGGGCAACAGCAAATGATTTGAAAGTGTGAAGAACTCAAGGAATCAGATCTGAAGCATTTTAAGGACTTACCAGACCACATGGCAAACAATGGAGTGTGCTATGGAAAGCATTTTTAGCTGGGGAATGCAGATGAGAAAACATAGGGATCAAGCAATTAAAAGCCTTGATTCCCCCCTCCCACCTCCAGCATATGGCAGGAAATTGGACCAGAATCAAGTAATGTCTCTCCTTGGTGGAGTCTGACTTCTGACCTCTAAGACAATGGAGTCACAAGCTATCCTGAGGCTTGATTGAGAAGCCACTTCAACATTTCCATAAGTCATTCTGCCATTGCAGATCTGTCACAATTTTGTCATAAAGTTTGCAGAATTCTGTTGACATTGTGTCATCTCAATAAATGCAAAGGGAAAAAAAATGAGTCGGGGCAGGTGCGAGCACAGATTTCAAGTCTAATGCGTGGGCTGCTGCATGTCTTCTGACATAATCTAGGCTCTCATACTTGATGTTTTTCTGGAGCCGTGGTGAACTCTTCCATCCTTTAAAGCGATCAACCTCATTTGACTAATTTGAGAAGAAAAAAAAAAAGAAAAGAAAGAAAAACACTTCACTTCCCCTCTCAAAGCATCCTCGGCCAACTTGGATCTTTAAAAAAAGTATCTTAACGATTTGGGGCCTGATTGTCATTTACATGAAGGTCACTTCACACTGATCTGGCTGTGTAAATGGGCCATAAGTTACTTATACACCCACTTGAATGACCTCTTGTGCTTGCCAGAATGATGTAAAATAGCCTCAATGTAAGTGAGAATTCAGGCTCTTATTTTTAAAGCACTATCCCTTTATGGCAATGCATCAGTCAAGCACATTATATTCCACTCATTATCCTAATGGAAGCCCGAAGCTTGCAGAAGGAAAACAAAATGGCCACTGACAGCATTACAGCAACAACAGCCAGGACAGGCATGTCCCACTGCAGAAGGACACACAGCTTCCAAAATACCTAAAAAACCCACCAGCTTTTAACACCTGACTAACTCTATTGACCACTTGCTTCAGTACATCATCACACTGGTAATTTCAGGCCCCCTTTTATCACAGGAAGGTGCAACTCACCAAGATTCAAGACATCTGCCAGTATAAGCTTGGTCAGACCTTTCCATGGCTGCAGCCTTAGTGATTATGGTTCTCCTGCACTTGGTCCAGCTGTGGTGGGATGGTATTTGTGCAGCCAAGGGGACCAGCACAGGAACTAACAGTTCCAGATACTGCAGTTAACAATGGTGTTCACAGCTGTTCATGCCCTTCTGTAGAGATTCTGCAGTTAACAATGGTGTCCACAGCTGAGAGGCTGTTCATGCCCTTTGCACATCAGCAGCTCGGTGCTCTGTGGCTCAGTTTGCATAGAGGCCTTGTCAACTGTGATGGTGCCTTTGGATTATGCTTAATAGGAAACAAGTTGAAATTACCTGTATTGGATGGGCTAATGAATATGCAGCAAACAGGAAGAGGCTTCAGAAACTTTGGAACTGACGAGATTTCACACCAACATGAATGGGTTTCGTTGTTTTTTACCTTACCCTTCAGTCATCCATCTGGTGGTGTTTGAAGAGAGATTTAATATTCTTAGTAGAAGTTGCATTTGTGACCTGAATGCTTTGTGTGAGAAACAGAATGAGGTAAGTTGGGAATGAAATACAAAAGGCAAGAATTGAGAAAATAATTTGTTTAGGTAGAGTTTGGTGGCTGTATTGCACTTAAATGCACTCTAAACCCCAAAGAGAGCTCAAAGGGGTTAGAAACAGAGAGCTCAAACTGAATTGTGTGAAACATAATTTGAGCCCAGTCCAGACTTCAGTTTTGTGGGCCCTGGGAGAGCTAACACATTCAGATCCCCAGGCAGATGCCTCCCAAATCTCCATCACTAATCCCCTAGAAGCCTTCTGTTATTCTCTCATCTCCATCAGGCTGAAACAAACCTTCTCACCTTTGTGTAGCTCCCAAAGCAGGCAAACCCAAATTGTCTCTTAACTTTTGGAAGGAGATGGCAGAAACAAAATCTACATTAACTAGCTTTAATCAGTGTCTACTATTCCCACTTGTGCATCATTTCAATCAATGACATGGTATTTAATAAAAAATATTCCATTTAATACCACCATACTGTAACTTTTAAAACTAAATATTTCTATAACAGGACAAAGACAAAAAAACAATTTGCCCTGACATGCATCTCAACCATTACGCGTGTGACCTTTATTCCCCTCATTCCTAATTTAAGGTCTCTTATTTATCTCCCTAAGCAGTGGACTGGTGTAAATCAGATCCCATTCCCTTAGATGTACTTATCAGCCAGGGAGCTGAAATTTTTATTTGGACCTCTTTATGTGCAAAATATGAAAAACAGAAGATCCGCCTGTTACTGTACCTCCAAAGTATGAGTGTTAATACCTTTAGAATATTCTTAGATATTTCTTTAAGGCAAGATGGGAGCTGCCTGAAGACTGGGAACTTTCAAGTGCCAGTGTTGCATCCTGTGGCCCTTGAGGTTTCTCAGCCTACACGACCAAGAGCTGAATGGGGCCAGCAGAAGCTGCTGGGCAAACTGAGGAAGGAGACATCCCAGGGACTACCATGGGAGCTTTCCCAGCCCTGCTCCCCAGTGCTGCCATGGCCTGTATCAGCTTCAACGTGTGGGCAACTTCCAGCGCCTCACACCAGCCCTGCCCTCTGAACCATACAATTTTTACCTTATGGCTCTCAGCTTAGAGCTATGGCTTGTAAAATGCAGGCTGTAGGCAGGAAAGTTTAGGGAGCTGTGTCCTCAGCCTACCAGAAAGCCATTCTTTGTGCAATCTTCTTTGTGTAAGTGTAGTTGTCATTCCCAGAAATTACTATCATGAAAGTCCAGCAGGCAAACAGAAGTAGAAAGGCATGAATTGTCATAAATGACATCACTGCAGCACACACTGAACATCCCATGTCATCAAAGAGGCGCTTTCTTCCACTTCTTTTATATGCTGAGAGTCCAAAGCCAACTCTAATGCCAATAAGTGTTTTTCTTTAGAACTGCTTTTATATTTGAACAAGAACTGTTGTTGGAGTAAAACGCTCTGCTTACATTTGCCAGGACAAAACTGAATTTCTTATCTGGGGTAATAGCTGAGCTTTTAGGTCAAAGACTGGAAGGGAATATGCAGTGATTTCACTAAAGTCCCCCAAAATGCAGCTCTCTAAGGAACATGTTATCCTTTCTTTCCCTCTCTGAGAAACAACTGCAGTTGCACCACACACTTCATCAGTGTTTCACAAATTCGACATATTTTATTTCAACCTTGTCCAGGCACCTTCCTGCCCATAAGAACACCCTTCTCACGAGAACAATACAAGTTTTGACTGAAAAAAAAGATCACCCTGATGTGGCTACTTATGCTTTGTTAATAGCCATGTTGAATGGTTAATGCACATAGACAATAAAGTTGCTTCCTATTGCCCAGCTCCTAGCAGGACAGGTGCTTGCTTTACTTCTTCTCTTTGGCGTTTCCCCGACATTCCCTGAAATGCTCAAGAAATTCCATGTCCAAATTAAAGTGCCAAGTGAGGGAAAAGAAGGTAGGAAATAATCCAAAGAGAAAATGTGACCAGAGCTGAAGGCATCTGATCAGTGTCTGGGCAGTGAGGTTGGGAGAGATGTAACAGATTGATCTGGTTCTGCTCTGCAATACAGAGCTCATATACGCCATTAGTTACTGCACAAGTTTGTGCTGTGTCTAGAAAGGGTGCTGGAGGCTTCTGTTCTTCTGGTTTTCATGTTTTGATGTCCTTTCTGCAGGCACAAAGAAAGAAGGGAACAGAAAATGTCAGTGCTGGGAATGCCAGCATATCATTCATACTGTTCATGAAGTGAGGTCGGCACAGGCCAGAATAATGAGAAAAACTGCAGAATGCAAGATGGGGTAGGACACAGGCAGCTTGTGCTCCAGAACAGCACCAGTGTCACCCTCTCCTTTCTCCCTAGCAGGACACAAAAACAGCCCCAGCTGGTCCTACTCAGATACAGAACTTCTGGAAGCAACAAGCAGCCCTGGACACTTTTTGCCCTTACATATATGAAAACCAAAACCAGAGATATTTTTTAAAATGTTGAGTGGAAGTGCAACATCAGCTTCTTACTTTCATTTTTGCTGAGAGGTCCCATGAACAGGCCCCTGTTCTCTTCTGGGACAGGATACAGAAACAGATATGCCCCTCCAGCATTTTTTTCAAATATCCAGAGGATATTTCAAAAACACAATTTTCTCCTCTCACCTTAATTTTTTCACGTGTTTTCCAAATCTGGGGCTCCAAATCAGCTTATTCCAAGGAAACAGAGTTCTGATTTTACTGACAGTTTTCTCTTACTCAATTTACCTGCTGCTGCTATCTCTGTTATTGTATCCATTCCTGTTTTTCAATCAAACACCCAAACAGCCAGCCTCCCAAGAACACACCACTCCAGATTCACTTACTGTCATGACTTAATAAGCTCCAGCTCCAAAAGGTGTTTTTCTCATGAGATTTTTTTGAATCAAATAAGTGTCTTCTTCCCTGCTAGTGCTGGTGTGATTTGTAACTTCACCTGTCATGGTTCAGACTAAGGGGCATCTATCTCTCTGCACAAACAGAAATCTAGCAAAGAAACTCAGGTTCCAGCCCTCTGCTACTTGTGCAGCTGCTAGGACCATCGCCCAGTCAGGAATTAGCAGCAGACTGCACAAAACAGCAGGAAGTAAAGCTAGTGCTGATCATAGCAAATTCTGATGCCAACAAAAAATAATGAACAGGGCATGCCCTCATCACTCCCTGGGTGAGTAGTGCTAACTATCACTAAGATCTCACTGGAGGACATTACACCCTATTTTGCCTCATGCTTTCTGCCCACTGTTCCTCCCTTCCTTTTTCTGGGCAGGACAGGACAGGGTAGGATAGGACAGAACAAGACTGGTCTCATAGCCAATTAAACCCTGTTGTTTATGCCACAATACCTATGAACTTGGCAGTCTTTCTGCTGGTAAGTAGACAAGTTGTTAAATTACTTTTTACTTCCATAAAGGTTAGCCATATGTGGACAAAGGTGACTTAATTCTAATATAGCAGCTGAGTTACACATGCTATGCACACACACATGCACAAAAATCCTCATTATTGAATCACAAAGCAATTAAAAAATTAAAAATTTCATAAGACCCCACATAAAAGAAATACAAGTGTTTAATGATGGATTATAAAGTGAAAGTGAGAAAAAAGTAAAAGCTCAGCTGTCTCAGGGGCTTCCCTTGCAGCCTGTGATACTGATTTCTGTCTTCACCCTCACACAAGCCGCAAGAGCTAATAAATTCCTGGCTCCCCTGCCTGGGAGCCAAGGCCGATTAATATCTGCCTACCTTGTTACCTAATTCATTATGGAATAGCAGTTAATTTGATTTGATATTATTTTAATAAAATTCTGTAATATATTAGATTGTTTCAGGCTATCAAAATAATTTTCCAATTATTACGGTTACTCAAGCAAGTCTTTTTTTCCCTTCATGAGCGGCAGTTGGTCTGACTCAGAATACATTAGCTCCTACAGCTTCATCCTGGCCAGAGGAATACGAAGTATATGCATGATTACACCAGAAATATTATTGCCAGTAATGTGAGCCTGCAGATCAAGGCACAGAGTCCAGATTGATGTGCAATTACAGGCCCCCATGATGTCATGACATTGCTGATTGCTCTTCATCTACAAATGAGTTAATGCATTAATATACATATACACGGTTACACATACACATATGTGCAAGCATGCATGCATGCAAGTCTCTGATATTTTCTGTATCTTGATAGTACTGTTTGAGGGGCAGCAGTACATGAAGGCAAAGGGGGATAGATGCTGCTTCTCACAGGAACTTGTGTTACTTTCTCCTGTCATGGGCAGTGCCAGTCTGACCAGCAGGAGAGAGTGAGTGATTTTTGCAAGCTGTGGGAGCTGCCTTTTCTTGATGCCATTACTTTTGACCACTTCAACAGATACCAACATAGGTATTACATTCCTGCTGAGGAAACAAACATCAGGCTGCTCTTTTCTCTTTCCCATTTCTCAAATGCCTAAGAGACAGAGAAAAGAAAGAACATGGGTGGAACTTGATTGAAATAGGAAAAGGCAGCCTAGACAATAGAGCAGGTGCAAACACAGCCATTCCATTTGCAGATGTGCTGAATGTCATAACATTTCTGCCTGGGTACTTGGGAGCATCTTTGTCATATGCTTATGGGGTTGAGAGGGTGGCATACCAAGCACCTTCATGCCTTGATCCTAGTCCCACTGGACTGGGTCATCATCTTCCTTAGGGGCAGAACTGGGTCTGCATTACTAAATTTATGGAGCGCCATCACCAGCAATAGAACTGGTTAGGTGCAATGTCTCACCCTTTCTACAGCACTTCCTCAAGGGGCTTCTGCTCACATGAACATACAAAATATCTGTACTTCCATGCTGTGAGCAATAGGGTCCTGAATTCTAAATGGTGGAAGATGTTGCTCTTTTCTCAAAAATAAGAGCTGATGGGACCAGTTGCCTTTTCTTTTAGATCACGTTTCCATGAACACCCTGAAACAATCCCTGCACTCCTGAAGCAGCCTCTCACCCTGCTGGGGCTCATTCCATGTCAAGTTCATGAAAAAGTTCAGGAAGGATTGCCATCCTGCCATTCTGTTCCACCATTTCCTTGCCTGGACTGAAAAAAGAAGTGCAAGTAACTAGAGTTTAAGCTGACGATCATTTTTAAGTGATGGTTTTCTGCCTTATACAGTACATCACAATTTCTTTTTCATATTCTGTTTCCAAAAGTGGTTATTCCCATTCCATTCAGTGCTCTTAGAAGAGTGGTGGCTGACCCATGGGATGTATGTCAAATATGATTTACAACCTTTTTCATGCTTCAGCAGAACTCAGCAGAAGCATAAATGGATCAGAACACACCATACATATGTGAGGAAATACAACTTCTTTTTGTTTTGATATTTGTAAATTGTCTTATTATTTCCATTGCTTAGCTATCATTAAGAGGGTGAAACAGCCTTGTTAATCACAGGATGTTGCAATAGCAGTTATTGTGCAAAGAGTTTATTATTGTGAATAAACTATATGCAACCTCCAAGTGAAAGCGCTATCATATCAAAGGCAGAGGTTAGTGCAATTTTTCCTGCTACACATTAATTTTATTAATTTATGTTCATATATAATTTATTTGGGTGGATTTAAATTGCTGAAACAAAAATTATATTTTCGACCAAAAGGATATTAGTGAAAGATGAGAGGATGGTGCAGATGCCAAACATGAGGCTATTTGTCCCTCTAATCCTGGACAGCAAAAATGTTTCTAAGTTTTCCTTTTAAAATCATTGCATTTTTCTACAAAGTACCTTTTTTCTAACCCTTACAGGATAAAAATAAAACAAAATTATTATCTTGTCACAAAATTCAAGTACACAAAAGACTCTGGAAGCATTCATGGTTTTAAATACCTCCCTTTCCAAAAGGAAGCTTCTCTTGCAGCACTCAATGACTAGAAAGCTGGCTTAGAGTCTGTCTTTCACCAATTTTTTTTAATATGCAAGCTTTTTTAGATGAGTAATATTTTTAAAATATTAATATATTTTAAATGTATCCATCACATTTTAAAAACAGGCAAAAAGACTTACAAAGGCTCCTGACTCTATATTTTAAAAAATATCTTGATGTCATTAATCATAACTAAAGTTTTTCAGTCACTCAGTATTAGTGATGCTGAAGTGAATTAACTAAAAGGCTTTCATGCTTCTTGATCTTATATCCCATGCCTGAAACCCTCATTCATTCAAATTTTTCTTACTCACGTAAGTTGTCCTACTGAAGTCAGTGTATCTCAGCATGTAAGTGGGGTTTGAAGAGAGGCCTTTGGTACATAAAAGTGGGAAACAGAGTTGGTTCTCATGATTCTTGCATAGAGACTGGTAGGTTTACATTCTTTTCAACATCTCTAATGCATAATCATCTAAAATGATTTTAGATCCTCGAAATTGCTACAAGATGGTTATAAATTCTTTGTGTGGACAACTTTTCCATTTGGTGGTAAAACTGGAAGGCCTTATCACTCTTTTATAACTTTCTATATAATTTTTATGAAGGCAAACATGAGGCATCAAAGACTACAGGCTAAAATCTCCCCTGTGATCCAAACCAAGTGGCAAAATTAAGTCCTGAAAAAGTTAAGAAACACATCTGGTTTATGGTCTGTTTAGGCGACTTGGCCTGAGAACATAGCACAGGAGTAGATTGATGCAGAATAAGGCTCAAATTTAATAATCAAGCTTGGTTACTGAATACAGCTATAAAGATGGATAAAATGAAAAGTTTGTATTACATGTCTCCACTCATCACGTAACAAAAGAACATGAAATAAGGGGATGTTTTGAGACTAAAAGAATGGTCTGTGCTGAAAAGGCATCAGATGTAAACAATATGGAATAAGACTTTAATACAACAATAACCGAGGAAGAATGTGGTGTCCATTGCCTGGCGATGGGAAAGGGACGTTAGGCCCAAGCAGCTGTCACTCTGTACATGTGCTTCTTTTTATGCAAGTGACAGAAGATCACAAAATCCTTTGTTACTTGGCTTCCAGGAAAGGGCTCTGCCAGCACATTACCATTGTAGAATCTCTTTTCTCCACCCTTCTTCGTCAATCCACCCCTCTTCCCTCTGGGTAGTCATCTTCTTGGCTGGCCAGCAGAGTTGGTTTGGTAATTCTCTATTCTTCTTGTTCTTCTCTGATCAGAAATCCTGAAATACAGTCCATCCTAAATGACATACAGTAGAAGGGAAAATTTAATTGAAAAATTACAAACTGCGCTACTTCAATAATTATTATTATATACATTCTTTGCTTATTCCATCTTCTGTGAGTCACAGGACTGAAAATCCAAGAAGCGTCAATAACCCTGGGATCCTCAAAGGTTCTTCCTTTGAAGGAAGCTTGAATTACAGGAGCCAGGATATGGAGATTCCCTGATAGAGGGGAAAATCCTGAAAGTGATATAGCCCTGGGGAAATGTTCTCACTATAACTGATGACAACCCAGCAGGGAAGATTTAATGCAGTTTTATTCCATGGTTGGGCTCTCTGAATTGTTCTGCGCAAAAGTGTGGCCACACTGAAGATTTGTCTTTCTAGACATCCATCCTAGGTGTGTGCATGACCACCCAGCTCAGCACCTGCGTCCTGCTTTGGCATGCCAACCTGCCAGCATCCCTTCAGAACAGCCTGTCCCAGCTGGCCAGCCTTGTGCAAGGTCTATGGGCACACTGACCTTCCAAGCATTTTTCCCTGTGAGCTACTAGGTAACATAATCAAGGAATATCCCCTTACTAGTGTGCTCCTTTCACTCTTAACTGCTGTTGTACTGGTGAAACACAAGCACTACACAGTCCAGTCTGTTCAGAACTAAGTCATCTTTATCATATGCAATGACTTGGAGAAATGTTTTAGATATTCCACAGTATTCCTGCTAAAAAAGTGCCACAGTATTTTTTTTTTTATGAGCACATCACCGTATTTTCTTTCAGTAACTTTCTTTCTTAATATATTTCAAGAGTGCATGGACTCAGTTTCTCTGTTTCTCTTTTGGTTTTTTGGGTTTTTTTTTTTTGAAGACTTCAAAGAGATACCTATGTACAAGAGGAACGAAACTCTGATGAGATCAGTCTGTATGGAGAAAGCCTTATGCAGTACAGTGATTAATACCTAAATTTTCTATAGAATAACAAATATAATCAGCATCCTGATTGAAAAATGGTCAGATAAAGGAGACTTCAGAACACATCTACAAGGGGGGAAGAGCAGAATAAATGTTAATTGGTTCACAAATGTTTCCTGACCTCTGAAAAACAGAAATATTTTCCATGTTCAGGGGCCTTTACAATTAATACAAGGAACATTCTAGGAAAACAAATGGTACATTTTCCTTTTCCATGTGCTGGGGCATAAATTATGGTTAATGGTTGAATGTGCTAGATGAAAAAAAATATAAAACTGTTATAGAAAGAGAATCAGATTTTCTCTCATGTTAAATTTTGAATTTTTAAATACAGGTTCTTAAGGAAACAATTAATTATATCTGTTTATCTAAGGCTGAGGCTTCAGGTTTTAGAAAATGTACATTAGAATGAAATGTGTAAACATAACTGATTTTAGATAAAACTGTAACAGAGCTCTTTTAGTGATTCAGAGAAAACAAATGAATGAGGGTTAGCAGCATTGTTGAAGATTTCAAGAAAAGAAACTGAGTGCATGTTCTGCCTTAGTCTTCCTGTGTAACTTTTGATGAGTCATTGAATGTCAAGTTTCCCAGCTGTAACACGGGGGCAATACCATTGCCATTTTCATGTGGGTGGTTAGAGGATGGACAGGTTGAGATAATGACCTGCCCCTGAAAGGGGCCTGCAGAACCAGTTGTACCTTCAGCAGTTTGTCCTCCTGCTCAGCAGAAAAGGAGAGGCAATGATCCCGGAGATGAGTGGTTGCACAAGAGACATAAAAGTAAGGTAATTAAAAATCATTGGGTAGAACAGTGATGAGTAATTGCATTCTCCTTACGTAAAAAATAACTCCCTGAAGCTTCAATTGGAGCTAGGATTTTTTCTTTTCATTAGAGGACAGCAGGTGTTGCGCTACATTGCTGTGTGTTGTTAACGAGTTGCCATGTTTCTCCTTAAACATTGGCAAAGTGATTCCCTTTAGCACATAAAACACTTTGTGGCTCTCTGAGGTGAAATATATAGATGGAAAATCAGCCATACCCGGAAAGGCCTGATTTCATAGGAAGGTTTCCATGGAAGGGAGCAGCAGGGCCTGGTTTCTTGTGGGAGGTCTAAAGCCCAGCAGTGCCACCACACTGATCACCTGCCAGGGACTGCCCTGATTGTTTCCTTGGTGGAACAAACAATCACATGGATTTGTCAGCACCCAAATCTGTGAGTTTGGCTCAGGTAGAACAGTTGCTTCTGCCTGCAAATCAGTAAGGTCTTTTCCACAGTTTGTTCTCCCAACAGTGTCCTATAAGATGTAAGCTCTTGAGAGGGCCATAGTAAATCATCTGGAGAGAAATCAGGAAGGAATGCTTGAATCCTTTTCAGCCATTTGAAAAGGAACCCCATATCTAAAGAGCGAGCATTTTCAGGACCCTCGCAAACTCTGTGTCACTGTTAGAAATCTCCAGGCATATAGGGAATCCTTTAATTCTACAATAAGCAGTTACTGGTTTTATTCTGAACTTATTCTAGAGGTTATGCTGTATCTCAACATACAGATCTATGAATGAAATACTCTGCTTATCTTTAGGGCACAAACTGACATGAAAAAATTCAGAGCTTATTGAATAGGAGGAACTGAGCAAAAAGAGCAGGACTGCCAACTGAACAGGGAGCTCTTTCAACTGACTGCTACCATCAAATAGTTAGGTGGGAAGACAGCACTGTAGAAAATATTTTTTAAATTGTTTCTTCTTAGAAAGAAATGAAAGTTATGATTTCCCTCCAGAGAACAAGTCTTCTTGCATAACCAGGGATTTCCCTTCTGGGTTTGTTTCTTTCAGCAGGGAATCAGCTTTGGACAAACCATTCTGCATGTCATAATTTCAATTTCCTTTAAATTCTTTTCCCATTTAAAAAATGATCATATAAACATGTAAAGTCACTTCACCCCCTCTGTTGAGGTTATGGTGATTTGCATAGTAGTTATGGTTGTTAAAAGAGGATGGACTGAAAACAGGTTCTTCATTTTTACATTAAACATGAATCATAAATTAGGAAAATCAGAGCATAAAGAAAAAAGAAAAAAGTCCTGGAACACCTGTAGTCTTCAAAAATTAGATTTCTTATCAGTCTATTTTAGTCTCTAGTTTCTAAACTCACTTGCCAGCATAATACCAGAATGTTACATGAGAACTAATCTGTCTTGTATTGCTTTCTCAAGCTTCAGCCATTCTGGGAGAAAGGGAGCTGGAATATATCTGTATGTAAGGAAAAAAGTCCCAGAAAATCTGTGTAGGTAAAAGAGAAAGTATCAGAATTGTGATGATCCCTCATTCCCAAGAGTTTATACTGCAGGCTTGGAGCTAAACCCTCACAACACATGAAAAGACATTAACTTCCACACAATCTTATATACTCACATGACTTAAGCTGTTCATACACCAGCAGAGAGTTCTAGAAGTAAATAAGCATTAAATAAGGCAGGGTGGTACCTCCACTTAAATTTTCCATATGATTTTCTTTTTTAAGAAGGTCAAGTGAATGATAATTGGACTCAAAAGAGAATTAATAACAAAAACCACAAGGTTATTTTGAGATTTGAGTTTTAAACACCAGAATGCCAGATTGTTAGCTTAGTTATAGCAGAGCGTATCTGAAGTAAATCCATTGGCATAAAATCAAAACTGCACCACTGAAGTCAGTTACTCTGGATTTAAGATGCCATGACTGAGATTCGAACTTGGCCCATGCTGTTTAAATAAGGTCAATACATATGAATGAAAACAGACATCAAGGCAGCAGAATGCAGAGAAACTGAGGTGATAAATAGAATGGAAGAGTTTACAGATGAGAGAATTACTTAGTCTTAGAAGAATAATAAAGATGATTAAGAGGTGACAGGACTGAGGTATTTAAACTAGCTGAAGATTATTATAAAATTAAGCTTGATGATCTATTTGAGTTTGTTGAAGATACCAGAACTTGAGGATTTAGGTTTAAGTAAAGTAGGAATATATATAAGAATTTAAGGAAGTACTATTTTACAGAGACTGATAAAAAGATGGAAGGTACTTCATATTCAAATGTTAGAGACATGCTGCATTAATATTTAAGCAAATGCAGTAAAACTATCTGTAACCTAATGCAGTTAAGTGGTATCAGTCAGTTTTCTACTTGTAAATAACCAATCATTTTTACAGAGAGCTAATTTCCACTGATTATTTCTTCACCCGAACAGCTAGATCAAATCAAAGATGCAGAGCTTACAGCTGCTCAGGTTTTTGGAGCAGTGCTGGTTTCCACAAGGTGCTGACCTGGTCCCATGTTTTGATTTCACTAGCAAGACTGGCAGACTCTCCCCAGCTCCAGGAGCTTGGTTGCATGCACTGTCTGGGTGGCATGAGGAAGCATACACTTCTGCTGTCCACACATAACCTGTTTGGTGGGTAATTAAAGGATTTTAAACTCCAACACAGTCAATCTGGCACCTTTCAACAATTCAAACTGACAGAAGCAGGGGACAAAAAAGAAAGAGCACATTTAATTCTTGTTGAAGCAGAAAACAAAATATGTGGAAAAGATAAATAAGACCTATGAACAGTGTATCGTTTTTTTTATATCTCTGAATCATTACTGAAGAAGACAAAGCTCAGCCAATGCCCTACCTCCAAACATCTCTACATATAATTTTCTGCCTTCCCCAATTCATGCAACTCTTCTATAACTCTGCTTAAGTACATTTTTCATAAAGGTAAATGACAACTGCGTTTAATCAGTGCTGTGCATGCCTTCAAGTCAAAAGGTAAATCTGGAAAAGATAAAATAAGGCAATAACCCAACGGTTTACTTCCATAGTCCCACTTTACATTTGGTCCTGCTCCCCTTCTTTCCCAACTCTTCAAGCCTTACAAATGGGATTAATCAAGGGAAAGTTTCAAGTCACTTTAAAGAATGGCAGTAGGAGAGAGTGTTAATATTTTATCATTTTCTCTCGTATCTTATAAGACTCACAGGAAGTATTATGTCAGGCATATGTAAAATCTCAACCCAGCTCAGTTCCTTAAGGATCGCCTTTTAACTCAGATTGCAGTGCTCCAAAATTGTTATGCAAATGTGCCTTACACAACCCATTGGAAAAGTCTTGTCAAGAGCCCTTCATAAAGGGCTGCTTTTAGTAAGGAAACACGCAATTCCAGTGGAAGGTTTGAGGCTGAATTTCCCCAGGACACAAATGCTCTAGACTCTGTTGCTCACCAGTAATTACTCTAACTCCTTTAAACTATCACCACTCCCAGATCACTTTGAAAAATTGCAGCCAACCTGTCATTCACAGAGAAGGGAAGGGCAGAAAAGAGTACTGGTCCATGAATCCAAGCTTCATGGAGGGGGGACTTGCAAGGTGGGCAGAAAAACTGAGGAAATAGATGGGATTTCAAATTATCTGCCATTATTTTGTGAATCTATGTTGCTGCCTTATTTCTTTTGTCCCATTTGGTATTGGCTCCATCCTATTTAATTTAAGCAATTAACTGATTGTCAGAAGCAGTGTCACTCTAGATTTCTCACATAACTGATGAAAAAATCTGACTGTCTTCATAGGAAAATTCAACTTTTGTTCAGCTGGGAGGTAAACTGCCTTTTACACCTGCACTTGTCTTTCCCCTGAGCACACAGGAACACTACATTGGCTGTGCTTCTAAATCAAATATCTGTTACATTTCTAGTTAGACCCTTAGTGCATGATTGCTGAGTCCAGTCCTGAGGCACCTGGGTCTTTTCAGAAGCTGTATAGTGTGGGTTTGTGAACTTGACTACTGGAACTTGACACCAAGAGTTATGTGAAAAATACCTTGATAAGTACTTTTGTGAATCTTTCCCAGGGTCATAGAAGTTATTAGTTGAATTCATTCCACTCATAACTTAGGTGATTATGCTAGCCACTGTAACATCTTTCTCTTTTTTAAAGTTTTTTTTCTTGAAGAAAGAAGATTGTTGGGGTTATGTGGGAAGGTTGGCTTGCTGTCCCCACCCTTGAATATTTTTTTTTTCTCTGAATAAATTCATTGACCAATTTCAATCATATGCAAAATCATAAAACAGTAAAGTTTCAATGTGCTTATGAAAATCAGTAGACAGAGTAAGTTAAAGTGATGCCTCCAGTGAAGTGAAAAAAAAATAGTTCTTTGTAAATTCTGTTTGACACAGGTCAACAGGCTAATCAATGACAGAGTGTGATGATTTTGCTCAATAGATATTCAAAAAGCAAGGGTTGTAGGACAACCTTCTACCAGTTGCCAAGCAAGGAGAAGTTTGCAAGGACAAAGGATTTTTATTCACCTATATATTAAAATTCAGACAATTTGTTCTATTACTTATGAAACAATTTTTTTTCAGTATGAGTGTGGTAGGTATGATTGTTTCTCACATAATTACTTTTTTCACTAGAATTTACTAGGTAAATATAGGAGAAAACAGTAATTGCCTGAATAAAAATATTTTTTTATAATTTTGCTTACTTTAGATTCTTTTTGGATTATCACTTAATTATAAGGCAGCAAATACACATTTCTTTTTGCACATCTCTACTTCTGTATACAGAGGTTAAAAATGGAAAAATCTATTTCTCTGTAAACTACAGTTGGGAAGACTGCAAAAACAGTTTTAGGGGCATACTTAATGGATCAAAAATGTTATTACCTCTCGAGGCAAAATGCAGAACTAGTACAAACTCATTTGGCCAATTCACACTTGTTTGATATATTTCAAAAGCATGATTTTATGCTGGATCAGCTATCATTTCTCTTCCTGCAGCCGTCATCAGGCCAGGATAAACACTGCAGTGTATACTCTGATTAATTTGACATAAATACTGTCAAATTCTCACACCTGAGCCAGATCATGTTTTGTATAGAGGATGATCCAGGTGTGCACATATCTGGTATTAATGAGCAGAGAAACAAGGTTTAAACCAGATCTTCCTTCTCAGTGTAAGTAAGAAATGGTAGCCAAGTATAAATTACTGGTTATATTTCTCCTCTGATGATGGCCAGTTTTCTATATTCAGTCCAAGTACATGAACATTTTAGCAATATATCCATATGATTCTCACTTTCCATTGCACTGTCCCAAATATTGCACTGAGCTTGCTTTACTCCCAGATGATTATACATAATGGGCAATGTCTGGATGGAAGTGTGCTGCAGGGATTGTGAGCAAATGAGCTGTCTCAAACTTACAATGTGGGACTGCTCTACCGTTAACAGAATCTTCTGACATTATTTCAAGCAGTGAGATTATTAAGTGTCATATGGCTAAATAGGATGGGTCATTCAATGGAAATATCAGCAAACTCAGTCATACAAAAACATAGTACCAAATGCTCTGTGTGACATTATCCCATATCCCCCATAGAAGACCTCATTTATTATATAAATATATACTATATCATTTTATGTGTGGCATGGTAAAACAATGCCAACTCTGTGCATAACCGCCTTTTCCTGCAGTGGGAAAGTCTCCATGCTTGGGCACTTGTCTCAATTCAAGAGACAAGAAGGCCTTTTAATAAGGCAAATAAAAAGGGGACTGTATAGTTTAAAGGAAAAATGGTTACCAGACAGCTGGCAAGACATAGATATCAAGGATATTCACATCATACAGCTGATCATGAAGATTAGCCCACCTATTTATGTCTGATTAAATGGCCTCTAAAAAAATATAAATAGATGTGTAAAGTGAATAGTTTTATGAAAGGCAGAAGATACCATAATCCTGAAATATCAAAACTGATACCTAATCTCTTCTCCCTGGGCTTCAAAGAGGCAGCTTCATATCTTGGTAAAGCCTGATCTATTTACAATATTAGCATTGTGCTCGAAGGGAGGGGAACAAAATATAGTCCAAGATAATACTCCTTGGAATATCCACCGACCCTACCTGGAGTACTGCATCCAGCTGTGGGGTTCCCAGTGTAGAAAACACACAAGTCTGTTGGAGAGAGTCCAGAAGAGGCCACCAAAACTATTAGAGAGCTGGAGCACCTCTTCTATGAGAAAAGGTTGAGAAAATTGGCATTGTTGAGCCTTGGAAAAAAGAAGGCTTTAGGGCGACCTAATGATGGGCTTCTAGTGCCTGAACAGAATCTAAAAGAAAGATGGAGAGAAATTTTTTACAAGTGAATGTAGTAACAAAACAAGGGGGAGTGGCTTCAAATTGAAAGAGAATATTTTTACTTAAGATATTAGGAATTTTGGGTGGTGAGGTACTGGAACAGTTTACCCAGAGATGTTGTGGATGCCTCATCCCTGGCAGTGTTCAAGGCCAGGCTGGATGATGCTCTGAGCAACCTGGTCTAGTGAAAGGTGTCCTGGCCCATGGCAGAGGGGTTGGAATTAAATTATATTTAAGGCCCTTTCCAACCTAAACCATTCTGTGAATCTAATATTGCATCATTAATGTAACCCATCTGGAACACATTGGATAACAAACACCAACTAGACAAAGTGGTATCTTCATCTCAGTGAGAGTCATCTCTTCCAACCTGTTCACTCAGCAAAAGACCAAGAAAAGCAGAGAAGAAGACAAAGAAAAATAGTGTCTTGTGGACAAAATACTCAGAGATACTCAAATTACTCCGAGCCCTCTCACCAGCCTGCTGTGTGAATCTGTTTTTTCCAAATTTGGCTTCCTGTGCCATCTTTTCCCATTTGTTTGTAGTTTCTAGTGCAATGTAGCCTACAAATGTAAGTGTAATCAATAAGTGGCATAGGATAGTGCAAAATCAGAATTGTGTACAGGAGGAAAGAAAAGGTGCTGTGATGGTCTGCTCTACAATGAAACAGTGTTCCATGAAATTAAACTCATTAGGTATTTGGAAAGCTGGGAAAAAGGTAATGCTAATGTCAAAAAGTGTTGATGCAAATAGTTTGATAAGATTATTTTTATCTGGAGCAAAACGGTTAATTCCTGTTTGCCCAGCCCCATCTGTAAACAACTGTTGATGTGAGATGCACTGGGGAATTGAAAGCACTGAGTCCTTTAACCCATTCAGGAGGTCCTACCATTAAAAGGATGTAACAGAGCTGGATCTTATTTGCCAGTATTGCTTTGGAAACTGAGATGAAAGAAAGGATGCCTTTGTGATGAAGGGAAAGAATTATTCCTACAATTCAGGCAGTTCAGTTCCAGCCTAGTTCACCAATTCCCATCTGACCTTGTGCACATTTAAGCTCAGCCTCTCAGTGTGGGAGCCAGAGTTCCCCTATGGAAGGTGCTGAGGACAGAGGTGTATTATGGGTCCAGAGAGGGCTTGACTCATGCAGAGAGACTTTACTTTAAACATCACGGTCTGAATGACCTGAGGGTTTTCAAACAGCATCAAATCTCAGTACAGAAACTGAAAGGATGTACCAAGGAAAGATCTCTTCAATAGTTGCTTTTTCCCTATGCTTTCCTATGCTTTCATTACTGCCCCTGCCAGAGACAGGATACTTGAAAGGTTGTTCTTCTGCTGAGGAATGGTTGCTCTTCTGTTACAGCTATGTTTTGATATAGATGATTCAGTGCAGGTCTCAGATTCAGATCTCTGCAGGTCTCGGTTTTTCCTGTCCACCTTTTTTGTCTGTCTTCTCTAATTTGGCTGTAAGTTTGAATCCCAGCCCCACTGATTTATGGGAGTTTTGCCATTAGTTTCACTGAGCAAAGATTTGCTCTTACATTCTTTGAGCCCAGGACTGTCTTTTATTATGTGTGTGCCATGTCTAGCTCACTGGGGTGCTGAAGTCAGTTGGGACTGCCAGATGCTACTGTAATTCGAATAAATGTTAGTATACATGGAGGAAAGAGAGAGATTGTATAGGTTTTCTTTCAACCATTATATAAAAAATCCTCTCAAACTTAAAGGACTTCAAGATATTACATTAAAACCAGCTTTTTTTTTTTTTTTTTTTTTTGCAGAATCTCCAGCATTTTTCATGTTCAGACTGATGGCTAACAGCTCTTCATGGTATTTACAGGAAAAATGCATAGTGCTAAATAATCGCCACATGCCGTGGGAGTAACTTCTGTTTTTAATAAAACCAATCTGGTCTGGATCAATGATAAGGGGGCATAATTTCTTCAAATGGGAAGCCAGCTCTTTGAAAGGAATCTTACAGTCTACATTGCTCTCAGATCAGGGTCTGCAGGGTAAGCAGAAATCAGGGCCTGACTGGTTTTATGAAAAAAAGAGTCTTGTCCCTGTCTGACGAGAAATTCTGGCAAAGAGATTTTACTGGGAGAAAGAAGTTTTGGTGAACAGAATAAAGTGGTCTGGAGCATGTGGGGCTAATTGCTGCTCTCTGTTCCTTCAGGTCTACAGTCACTCATTCAAGAATGCCTTCACTGGACAGTAAGTTCTTGAATTAGGGCTCCCTTTTTCAGGGAATGATTCCTCCTTGTTGCAAGGGAGGGAGCAATAACTGAGCAGGATTGCTGCCCACACCACGATTGCCTTTAGCACTGTCAACCCATATATCATACATTATCACCTCTATTCCCTGCTGGCAGCCCCTCTCTCCACTTTGCATATGTGTGGGCGTCCCAATGCAGTTGACTCAAGCATCACTGATATCCAGGGTGGTTTGCTTGCACACAGCAGTCCATCATACTTTAAGGACCAAGTAGCAGGACTGATGTCTCTTTGTCTCCTCCCCTCTGCTACATCTCTGTCTTGCTGCTGGATCAGTTCTTGCAATCTCTCCTCTGCTGTTCCTGCAAACACAGTGCTGGTATTCTCCACCCTGCATTTCTCTCCATGATACAATCAATCTAATCTTATTGTCCATTGTTTCTGTAATTAATGCATTGGTGCGTGACAATTGCTAAACAGAAGAAAAACAGTGACTTGTCTATGGATGGTATGGATCCCAAACAGAAACTGCAGGGAGGAGAAGAAAAAGACAGCAGGTGTCCAAGCAAATCAATTGTTGTCACTGGACTCAAGGATGACATTCCAAGAGCAGATCATTTTTAGCAGCTGTCCAGCCAGGCAGATACATTTACTGTGAACAAAGTGGTTTGCTACTCACTTTTCCTAATATAATAGGTGAACCAAATCCCATGGATTTTCCTCAGTCTTATTATGAACAATAAGAATAAAGGCATACGTAGTGCCTTCATCCCACTGATTTTATGTGTTCTATAGGCTTTAAGCATTCTTCTCTTAGAACTGAACAAGAGTAAACAAGTGATTTGCACAAGGTCATAACATAAATCATAAATTAACTGAAGGTTTCCAGATTTCCAGTTTGCATTCATACCAATAGATCTCAGTTGCATCTCTGGTAGGAGACAAGACAGGACAGGCACCTACTTACTAGCTGATTTCATTTTGTGTAAAATGCAACTGTACAGAAAGTTAGAATACAAAACCACACAATTTTGCTTTAATCATATGACTGCTTTCGGCCAGGGTTTGGTTTTTTTTTCCAGCTCTAAATGCATGTGCTGCAAATACTTCCTTAGTTGTGCATTATTACATACTTCAAGCTGTAAATTCTCTAAAATGATAGAAGAATTTTTCATTTTCTGCTCTGGATGTGACCACCAGAAAGACAAAAATTTCCACGGTGTTGGAAAAGCAGGCAAACAAGTCATACAGCCAACCAAAATAATTACTTTTTGGCAAAGTGCTTAGTGGAAAATTTCCCATTGTCATTGTACAAACAATGCACGTTCTCCCATGAAACAGTGTCAGAGTGTTTCTCATAAACATATGCACCATTTCCTCTTCAGAAAGGTCAAGTAAAATAGCATCAAGAGGAGCATTTAGAAGAAACCCACCTGTTATTGCCAGCCAACAGCTACTCAGAGAAATGATGCTAGTGTATCTTGGGGAAAGACAAGTGGGTCTCTGTCTGCAGTGAATTTTTATGGTGTAAAAGAAGAACACACTGGTTGAAATTCACAATCCATTGCTTTAAACTAGCTTTGTGAGGCACAATAAAGTCACTAAAGATAAATCATTGAGGTTTGTATTAGATGCTTCAATGGAAGTATTGAAAAGAGATGTGCTAGTGTATCAATGGAAGTCTTTTGAGCCTTTCTATGAGATCCTTCCATTTAGGGGGATTCACTTTTGAAACAGAAATTATTGCAATCAGCAGATACCTTCTAAAAAACGACAGTGCAGCTCAGCCAAAGGTTATGTGTTAGAAGCATAAATGGCTGGATGAAATTCTTCAGTCCATTTTATATAGGATAATAGACACTATTGTCATAATGATCCCTCGGACTTTATTAACCACAAATCTATACCACACCTTACAGCACGTGATCTGTGCATCTCTGATCATCCATAAATGATATCTACAGATATGGGAAAGAAGATGGCAAAAATCGAGGTAATTTTCACTCTACAGCATGTCATGGTTAGGCAATTTCTAAAGGAGAGGGGCACATCACCAGAAGAATATATTTATGGTCTTCCAATAACAGAAGTTTAGCAAATAATCATACCCAGATAAACAAAACTTTGGTCTTTCAGTCAGTTATGACCTTAACATTAAAATCAATTAAACAAAACAAAACCAAACCAAACCAAAAAAAACAAACAAACAAAAAAAAAAAAAAAAAGCAAAGCAAAAATTACAAAAGTATCTCGCAGGAAAATGAGTCCCTGGGATTTGATTCCAATTTTCAGCCTCCCTTCACTATTCTGAACCACCAATGTGAGAATCCTAAGTATGTATATGTACATGTGTATGTATTTTTATTCCTATGTATATAAATGCTTTGAAGAAGGTACCCTTTAGAAATCTGCAGTCAAAGACACCAAATGGTTCAGAGGAGAACTATGTCAGGCTAGGTACAGAAGAAACAGCACTGAAAGGTTTCTGAGTGACAATAATGCATATGACAAATGGAAGGGGCCACTGAAATCTGAAGTCTTACAGAAGAGAAGTTTAATATGCAGGTCATCAGGGAGAGGAGGAAGAATTGGACAACTTGAAGGGCAAATCATGCTAGAATTCTGTGCAAGCCACTGAGCACAAATGACAAATACACCCAGAGACAATACCCATGCGCACAAATACACCGTATAATCCCAGACACTGTAAGAAACATGTAAACATTCGAGCTTGCATTTGCATACATTCTGAAAATGCTAGAGGACGTTTTTGCAAGCTATTATTTAATTTATTCACAAGGTCGATTTGGAAACAGTGTTCAAATGTTTTGGAAATACGTCAAGAACATCGTTTTATTTCATGGTATTGTGGTAGCATCTCATTATAGTAGTCTAATATGAATGGAGCACAATGAAAAAGCTATTGTGATTGTATTGTACTAGGCTAAATAGATAGAATGTTATTACAGTACTGTAAAAGGAAAGATTTATAGGTTAGCATTTGCATTTATGAGTAAGAACAGCACATGCAGCCACATACTTGGCTATTTGGACTCCCAAGGAAACGAAACCCTTTGTTATATTCAGAGTTATCAGACATTTGAGCAATGAATGACCCTGCTGCTGCTGGGAAAAGCAGCAGCAAGGGAGAATAGGTGTGTTGACTCTGCTTCTGGAACAGTTTCTGCTGCCATGCTCCCCAGAGGTTTAATCCCCTTTCAACAAGAACATCAGGGTCCCAGACAGAATAGGATCCAATTGCACATCAAAGCAGCCTTTTTTTTTTAGGATGGACAACTAAGGGGCACAATTTTAATTTCTACAGAAATGCATCCAGCAAGGAAACAAAACTACCTTGTATGAGCTGAGGAATGTCTTTGCCTTCTCCAGGATACTTTCCACTGCTATTAGAGGCAGAGGTGATGGAGGAGAGCTGAGGGGATTTCTCTGTTCTTTGCTAAAAACATTTTGCTAACCATGAGAGTATTTCAGTAGGGCAACCCTTCATCTCCTTCTCACCCTTGCTAAGTTTCGATTGATGAGATCTGTGAGTTTTCTATTTAAAGGAGAAAATCCCTGTTTGCTTTCAACTTAGGTGAATAAATATGATCTGGAGAGGAAAGAATCCTGAAAGCCAAGTCCTTGGTGTTGTAATCACCACAGTTGTGCTGACTAGAATGGAACTACACTGATTTGTATCAGCTAAGGCTCTGGCCCGATACCATGAACACATCTTTGTAAGCCACTAAACATCTCCCCATGCTGTCTTTTGAAAGAATAGATACTTTAGTGGCAACTGCTTCCAACTGGAAATCTAACACAATAATGAGAATTCTTAAAAACAGGAAATAGTACTCAGCTGTGGAATAAGAATTTGATGGAAAGCCTATGGAATCAAGTGGGAATGATATCATGGCTTCACACAGGTTTTGAGTAGTTCCTAAAAATGAACATTAAAAAGTGTCTGAAGGAACCAGGTGCTTCATTCCTGGTAAATACTGCTGTAAATTGAGATGTTAACTCCTTAGACCCTACTGAAAAATCACAAATAAGATCAAAAATGTGGAAGATTTTCACATATAATTGAATTATGGATATCAATTTCTACTATGGAATTTCCAATTATTCTGGACAGATTCTGGGTGCTTTTGAGAATCACATCCTCCTGTTCTCTTTGACAATACATGCATTGATTGATTGTCAGTCTGGAAGAATGGCTTTTCAGTCTTAATTTATGGGGCAGGTATCTCTGTTTAACAAGGGGTACCAGCTTGTGCACTGCTGGATGTTTCCTGCCAGGTGCTGAATGTCTTCATTACTGTTAAAAGTGCTCCACATCCTGCTAAAGCTGGTCAGCAAGGAAAGCTTCATCCAACCTATTGATTTAAGTAGAAATCATTGGATGTTATGGAAAGTATGATATATAATAAATAAATGGTTGGAAAAGTACAGAGTCAGAGCAACAATTATTGCTTAAAATAACAACATAAAAAGCTTTATATACCTGAGAAAAGCCTTTTCCCTTCTCCAAAAATCTGTTTATATAAATATAAATCTTTCATATGCTATGACCTATGGGATCAGGAATTGTCTGATTTTAGAAGAATTGTAATATGAATAAGCAAATGTGTTCATGCGGGGGGACAGTTCCTACTAGAGCTAGAAAATAATGTTACTGATCTGCCCTATTTATAAATAACCACTGGTCAGAAATATAAATTTATTCCAAGTAAGATTTTAAGCAAATATTTTGAGATATTTAAGAGATATTTATAATTTAAAAATATTTAAGACTAATTCAGTCATGTCAAAATTATTAAAAAGAAGTACTTGGAGTTTTATCATCACAGAATCAATCTTTACAGGTAGACTCAAACAAAATAAACTTCTGAGTTTGCTGCCTCTATATTATTCTTGTTAAGCCTTGTTGTTGTTAACTACCGAATTACAAATTTTTCAAGGCTGATAATGAAGTTTAAAGTAGTGAACTATTAGGTGTTAATTTTGCCAGAGAATTTCCATCCATTTGCTACCCTCAGAGCTACCAGAGTGGGTTATTCCCAAAGCCCAGTTGCTTTCAGTCAAAACATTTGGAAAACATGTTGAGTTGTAGGGACCGCATGGCAGAAGTTGCCATACGAGTCACTGTCACTAGGTGCTTACTCCCAGAAGAATAATCCATGCTCCAAATTACAAGTGAAAAGATTCATGATCTTTAAAAAAAAAAAAGGAAAATCATCATTCTTAGTTCAGAAAGCAGAAAACCAGAAACTGCACTGGCTGTTTCTTAGTACCATCTAGTTGTCTGTGGTTCTTTCCTCAGCATCTCAAATTTTTGTCTCATTTTCTGGTTATTCTCATTGTCCACGCATGAAAACTAATCAGACAATTTTAGCTCCACAAATCACCTGCTAAGGTCAGGAAGGTAATTTTTTACCTAGTAGGTGTGTGAACATAAGATATTTATATACAATCTTACTTTCAAAATGTAGAAAAAAGTCCACTGACTTATTTCTTAAAAAAAAGAGGACACATGCTTGAGGTAAGATATCTAGTTAAATGTCTTGATGATTCAGTACCTTTATGTCAATGCAGAAAATAATAATCAACTTCTCTGTTTCATACTATCATCTCCCAGATGAATTCAACTCCTAGAAACTTATTACAAGTGCCAAGACATTTTTGTTTGATTCTTTTCAGTGGGCCATGTCTTCAAAGAGCAATCATGATAAACATTTGCAAATAGAAATATTTGTTAAAGCCAATGTTCCTCCCAAAGGGATCTCTCCTTGCGAGTGCACTGATGGATTTTTGCCTTTTACAGGAAGGTAAAATAGGAAGTAGTTTATTGTTCAATACCGGGCCTGTGACAGACTTCTAACTGGAGAATTGGAGACCATAAAGCACCAAATGATTGTATCTTTCAGTCCTGCTCTCATGCCTGAAAGGAAATGATTTGATTCATTAATCATTCCGCAGGTTAAAAACAAATTATCTCCATTTGTATTTATTTGCAAATCTAAAGAGCTATCGAGCTCACAAACCTCTTCTGGCCTATTAAAACCATCCAGCACCAATTTTTAAGAGTGCTTGGGAGGCAGCTTGCAAACAAGTAGCACCCAAAGCCATGGACAGACTTTCTGAGAGCTCCATCTACAACACATTGAGTTTATTTTGGGACACAAACAGGAACCAAGCCCTTCTGAAAATCTGTGCTTCATTAGGAATTCTGATTATTATTAAAAATCTGGCACTCATTGAAGGTGCTGAGTACTTGAAAACTCAGTGCTGGGTTCTCTTGAATTTCCTGTTGGAGAGTTGTTGTTATGCTAGGCAAGGTTTTTGAGTTAGAAATATGTTTAAGCAAATTTTGAGATACATATCCAGGTACAAGATTACCTTCTTAAAATATGTTTAAATCACTGCTGTAGGAAAAATAGGGTGATGTGCTTGTGTGATGACATCATTACATCTCAGTGGCTTCATAGAGCTACAGAAATAAAAATGTGAGCAATTTCTTATTAAGATCTGAAATAAAATATTTTTTGTCCATTTTTAATAATTATAGTATTCTCAGAACAGACAAAAACTTAGGGCTATTTCTATTGATTAAAATGCTGATATTAATAGCTGACATGTCATAGTTAGTGGTAGAATTTGGAGAAGCAAAGACTCAAATTTAGGGGCCTTACACTTGAAAACTACCAACAAAGGGCTGTTCCAAAGTCCAAAGGCAGTTATAACAATGGCCCCCTAGGTCTCAGAGAAATGACTTGCATTGGATAAAGCAGTTCAGTACTCAGCATTTGGCTTTATTTTTCCCCTCTGGGCCACACCATTGTTCTGTCATTTTGAACAAAAGAAAAATACTTTAAAAGGATAATTTTTCTAGGTCTAACAGACTTGCCATCTCTCCTTAGCTCTTCACAGGAAAAAGAACTGTGAGATAAATTGCCTTGTGAAATAAGAGAAGTTCTAATAGGTAAAATACTGCAAAGGGATTAGACACTTCTGGGCTTTTGGGTAATCTTCAAATATTCAAGTATTTAATGTCTCAAATTTTAAGAGGCATTTGTACAATGCCCTTAACAAGATGATTTAACTTTTGGTCAGCCCTGAAGTGGTCAAGAAGTTGGACTAAATGATCCTTGTAGGTCCTTTCCAATGGGAACTATTCTATTCTACTTCATTCTATCGAGTGATGATCCTCTATGGGGACTGATGAGGTCAATGGGAAACATAAAAAATACTTAACTTTCTGAAAGGATACAAAAAATTACCAAGTCTTTGGGGAAGACACCACTGGGATTCACCAGGAAGAATATGCTACAAGAATGTTATATATAAAAATGCAGATAAATTAATGTGTAATGTAAGAAAAATACCTTTTAAAAGAACAAGAGGCAGTGTTTCACATTTATTCCTCAGGGAGTTGGCAATGTCCTGTCTGCATTGTAATCTATGGAATATCTGGGTCTGATCTGAGGCTGCTATTCCACCAGATGTGCTTAAAAAGTTGTCCCTTCTCAGGTGCAGTAATGTGGACACTGGCTGCATAATGAGCCTGCAACCTTCTGTCCCAGATGCTGGTTGTGGCAAAGGCTCTGGCTCCTCTTCCTTAGGATGACTTATGATTGCTTGTTCCCTTCTCCCTCAGATGGATGCTAAAAGCATCAGGGCTTTCGAGGGAGACCAGCAGTGCACTTCCTCCTGCTGGTGGCTTTTTGGTGGGTGAAAGCTCCAGGGACAGTCCTGGTCTGGCACAGCTGCAGAAAGGTGTCCCTGGAAGGTGAGAATAAGTCTGTCTCTCTGGAGCACCCTTTGTTCCATCCCCTCAGAGCAGATAACTCCCATCTGCAGCTGATGCAGGGTAACAGGGAAGTAGGACTGCCATATACAAGGATCTCTGTTTCATTTTATTTGAATCATCCCTCTGAAAAATTAGTCTTACACCCACCAACACCCTTAAAGGGATATGCTCCTTTTAATGTGTGAGATGAAGAACAGGAGGAGGATAACAGATGAAAGAGAAGAACTCTGATAACTGTGGGATCTAGAAGCTATAGTGTGCTCAATTAATTAGAATCTTCTCTTGTTTAAAAAAAATGGTCTCTCTGTGCACATATTTAAAAACTGGCAATAAAATATCACTTCTGCACCACTATGGAGTCTCTTTGAGATGCTCAATGAAATACTTGAATTACAAAGTAACAATTTCTATTGTTAGGAGTTGCTGCTATTCTCTTTTTATTGATGTCATAAAGTAGGTATTTATGAGATGAGGTTATTAAGATCAATAGTATAAATGGAACACCTAATTCTCTCTTTTTCAGACCAGCACAAAGCATTCCTTGGGTGGAATATGTGAGAATAAAAGGTGACTGGATACTGTCAGTTAACCCTAATCCAAATGCAAAGAGCTCACCCTATTAACAATGAGTCATTTTTTACGTGTTTCTTAGATCTAAAACTATCTTGTCCCTAAGTAGCCTTTTTATGAAATGTACAGATTTGAATTCATTGCAGGATTGGATTTGCCACATTTACAACTAACACTGAAACTCTATTTTTTTCTTTTTTAATATATGAAAGACAAGACAGAGCATTTTATTTTAAAATCCATTTAGTAGTGTGTTTTTAATAAATATGATCCTTCTTTGTGAATGAAAATGTCCTTTCATGAAGGAATGACATAAAAATGTCCTTTCACGAAGAACAAAAATCTCAGATTTTTACACTGATACCAAGTCTTTCTATCTACTAAATAATGAACTGCAAAGACACTATGGTATGGACTGAGTTAAATCTGTACACTAATGAAGAATTTAACCTATATTTATGAAATTTCATTGCTCAGACCAAGTTGCAAAAGACTGGTTTTGTAGTCACCAAACTCTCTCAACTATTTCTAGTTGTCTGCCTCTTGTTTTCATTTCCTATTTTCAGAGCAACATCATCAATCACTACTAATTTAAGCTCATGATTAAATAATATTAGCTTAGTTAAGGGGTCATCATTCAGGGAAAGCATTTGCCAACAGCTGATCATGTTTTTATTCTTAATGACCCTGCTCCTAGAACTCCATTCTATAAGCCGTTGATAACATCAATAGGATTTACACATAGGAGCAGGGTTTGAAAATTTCAGCAGTCATGAGATGCTACAGAAGACAGTGAGTGCTCCCTGTTGCCAAATGAAAAATTTTACAGAATATTTTTTCTCACATTTATGTTAAACACAATACTTGAGAAATTTGGATAACTTCAATAATAGAAACAAAAAACTTCAAACACTTTTATTAAATAATCAAAGCATTATATCATTCTAATATTGCTTGCTACCCAAAAATAATAGTAAGTTTTAATTTAAAATATGTGCTTTTCAAAAATGCACAGCAACAATTGCTACAATACTTTAAAACCTTAAAAAGCACACAAAAAAATCTTCAACATCTTATTTCACAGAGATTCACTTCCTTTATCTAATTGTTTAGTTTGCAGTAGTGTACAAAAAGAGTTAATTGAAACAGTTAGCAAACTGAGATGTGAGCTTCTACTATTGCTCTTCCCATGGGAACTGTTGAATGAGAAAAAGTTCCAATACCTCACAGTTTTCCTATGTGGCTACACACAAAAACTTTATATTCATCTAAGTGATTGTAACCAGACACAACAAATTTGCTATGAAAGTTAAAATACATAATATGATGCATCCCAACACTAACAGTAGTAATTGACTGGCAAAGTCTTTTCCATGCTACTTACACATCTCTGAGGGTTGTGAAAGCAGAGAAAAGCTATCTCTGGATTTTGCACCATCAGCTATTGCCTGCCAGCATGGGTGGTGGCAGGAAAGGGTGTACAAAGCAGCGCTGGGATGGGGGAGAGCTATGGTAAAGCTCAGCGCTGTGGTGTGTCCCCAGATGCAGCCCCCACGTGCAAGGGGCTCTGCTCAGCCCTCTTCTCTGTCCTGAGCATGTTCCGCCTGCACCTGCAACCAGGGGCTGTGAAACCTTTACAGGGCTAATACAAAGCTCACATTTGTGTCGTGCTGAAACGTATTTGAGGAGGAAAAGACCCCTGCTTGTCTGCCAGGCTGTCTATTCCCCACACTGTATTCAAAGGCTCTTTACTATTGTGCCACAAAGGTTGAATCAGAGAGAGCAGGGAACAAAAACCTTCTAGATGGCAAATCTGAATAACAACGTGAGAGCTACATACTGTGCAATGCCATTATATGACTTCAAATCTTTTGTTCTAGAGAACATTATATACCTATTACATGCTTAAATACAGGAATTGCTATAGCATAATTAAAATGTTTGTGATCACAGAAATAAAAGGAACAGTTAAAAAGCAAAACTATATTACCTCTGTAGGACTGCTGAACTTTGGCTGTAGGCACAGAAAGAAAAGCCATCAGCATGAGGCAAGGAGTGTACAGGCCTTTGGCTCCATCTGAAAAAACAAGTTAATAGGTATAAGGGCAATTCTCTGTTGGTGTATAGCTGTAGAAAACCACTTTCTCTTAGCTCTGCAAGCGTGGTTACTTAAGCAGTGTTTTCATACCTGAAATGCTCCTGTGGACATGCTTCAGGGCACTGGCTTTAGTGGGAGCTGTGTAACTCCACAGTAATATTTGTTAACCTGTACAACCTAGTATTTGCTGTAGTTTCTTCTCTACTGAAAAATACTGTACATTTGGTCAAAAGGAAAATAAAAGGTAAGACTGCTAAAATACTTCAAATGTTAGTTTGAGACCTAGGGCTCTTAAGTGTATTGGTTTTGTTTTTTTTTTTTTATTACAAGAAAGCAGACATTAATTTCCATTTAAGAAAATTAATTCCACAGGGAAATGTATAAGTGAGCCCTTGCAATCAGCTTTGTTCATAGCATTGCAGATAAATTGTTGGAAATATCATGCACTTTTATGCTTTGTTTTGCTTAAGAATTCTAGAGAAGTCCATAAGTGAGATTGTTGCCACAATTGGGAATCCTTAGTTTAGCTGACAAAGACCTAGCTAAAGTGTTCTAAGGATGTAGAATTAAATGAGGACTTTGTCCTTCTTTTCCAGTCAGATCCCTGAAGATGCTAGACTATCTTCTATAATGTGTTTTGCCACAGTCTCTAGAGAGGACCACCCCCTTAAAAAGACAGCATAGTAATCTAATAAAAATCCAATCTATGGAGATCCATTACTGTGCAACTGAGAAAACCAAACCAAACAAGAAACTAATACAAAAACCTCAGAACTCCTTGGTGCATTTTGTGTACTACAGCATTTACAAATGACCACATGGATCATGTAATATCATCTACTGTGCAGAGTTTCCTTTATAGGTCCCCATGGACTGAAATGTTTAGACACAACAGAGTTGAGCAGAGGGGCCAGTTGTAGATTTAACCAGGAATTCTTATGGTTTTATGGGCTTGTATGTCAGCCATATCATTGCTTTAAAAATTGCTTTTGTATTTAATAGTAGGGGAGCTTGACCCGAACATAGTAACAACACATGTATCCCTTTAACTGAGCTTTGTGAAGGATTGCAGACTGAAATGTAGAGAGATACTAGCTCTGTGAGTTAAGATGTCATTAGCTGCCCAGGAAGGGTAACTTTGTCAATTGTCATTAACACATTTATTACGCTGGTACTTTAAAGATCAGAAGTGTTAACCTGGAAATGGCATTCTGATTTAAATCTCTTTAATGTTTTGAAGGATTGGTCATTTCTTTATACCTCACTGCTCTTTGAGGAGAGTCCTCCCTTTGTTCAGCATCTGTAAATTGCCTGTATGTAGATCTCACTTAAGAAAGAAGGAAAAGATCCTGAGTTACTCAGATCTGTCATAAAACTGTCACTTTGGATTATTGCTTAAATGTTGGCTGCAGGCTGAAAACTGTATGTCCATGCAGCACTCACCAGTTCAGGTGGGGTTTATAAAAGAGAAATTGCTGCTCTGCAGGGAGATACCTGTTAACCTTATTCATTTGTAAAACTGGTTACATATTTTGGCACTCGCCTGCGCAGTCTGACACCGACAAAGCTTTTGACAGGATGAAGTAGATATATGGTATTTATGTAAGGTTCTCAGAAAGCGCAGCTTCAGAGCAAACTCTATTAACTGCACCTAAGCTCGTTCTGTGTCAACCAGCAACTCTTTGCAGAAAAGCCTTCAGATCTTCTGCCCTTTGACCTCTAACAAGACACAAAGCTGGGTTGCAGGTGATACAGGTCTCTCAATTAGTGGTTCCAGCTTTACATGCATTCTTCTGTTTTGTGATTCAGATGTCTTTTACCAGGCTACAGGTTGTGTGGGGCAGAAGTTAGAAAACAAGGGGCTTGTCTTGAGAGATGTTTTAGCAGCTTCAGTTCTTACAAACGCCAATGCCCAGAATAATGAAGGATTCATCCTGCAGCTTACTGGACTTGGTTTTTTATGACTGTCTGCATTTTGCTATATAGTCAAGGATTAACTTCTAAATAATGACAAACTGATATTAACAATATTGTACATATGTTTGCATACATAACTTAGCTTTTTTAATTAATATGGCTTACATTCACACTTAATCGTATTTAATCTGACAGATATTTTTCTACAGTTAGCCCAGGAGTTTCATCATACCAGGAAATTCAGTGAGGAAAACTGCAAAAGGCAGGAATTAAATGGACTAAAATATATGCACTTTGTGTTCATTGTGTAGTCATTATAATTATGGAGGATCTTGTTTAGAATAGAAAAAATACTGATTATCACCAAAATCTTTACACAGATTCCTCATGCAGTAAGATTCTGGCACATATATGAAGAAAAGAATGAAAATCATGTCAGAGATTTTATTATTACCACAATTTTTCAGCTAGAGAAACAGTTGTTTTACCAGAGCTGTGTAGTTTCCTGGGTAAGGTACAAGAAAAGGGCCCTAAGAAGGAGAAGAGTGGAAATATAATAGCAGGTGATGAAGGTAGGCGCTCATTGGCCTGAAGCTGAATTGAATTGTGGTTTATCTCCAGTAGCATATTTGAGGAAACTCCATTGGAGCTTTCTGAAGACTGAGATTCTCAGCATTTTCTAACATCAGTCAGCCCAAGAGGAGTTGCATCCCATGGCATTCAGGACCAAATACACTATGATATGTCTGGCTCACCTCTGCAGTGCTTGAGCAATTACTTCAACATCTAGGACACATTACACCTGCTGCACAAGCAGTTCACAGCCAGGCTGTGGACATGCTGTGGATCTAGTGAGCCATCACTGCTGCTGACTAATGCTAATATGGGCAACGTCAAGATGAGGAATAAACCTGGAGATGAAATGGTAAGAAGTATTTCTGGGATTTTGTTGTGAAAGCAGACGTTGTCTGTAAAAAGGTTTAAGGTAATCTGTTGCAGCCGTTAATTTCTTACTGTTTTTTGAGCAGGACTAAAGTCCCCACTGCAACACAGAACTGTCTCATTGTGTATGTATTTGATATCCTACAACCTTTCCACCATGGTCATCCTCCTCACCATATCATCATAGGTTTCCTTTTCAGGTGTGGTGCACTGCTGCCTCACATCATGCCTTTCCTTGGACGCTCCCTTTCTTGGAAGATATTGCACAGGTTCAAGCTGTTGGCTTGTCTGGGGTTTTCTGCTAGGACAGACACAGAAAAAGACACTTCCCCAGCTTAGCATAACCTCTGAGCTTCCCTCTGTACCTCCAGACAACCCATATTTTCTATTCTACCTTCCAACCCTACTGTGAGACAGCAAGACACTTGGATTTTTCCCCTGATTACATACAAGCTTTGCAGTATAACTGCTGTATTGCAGGCTGGGATTTCATGTATTGTAATCAAGTATGATCAATTCACTGCAGGTGCCATGGCAGGCAGAGGACATGCAGTCCCTGGTTTCTAAGTGCTCCTAACCTAACCTTTAAATGTTGCTACCAAGAGAGGTGATTGGCAGTGCCTTCTGTACTGCAAGGAGATAATTGTGGTGCTATGGTATAATCAAGAGAGACTCATTCTGTATTTTTGCTATCATGGAAAAAATTCTGATAAGAGCCATATGGGGTAAAAGACTAGGGTTACAACAATACAATTACAGGGTTGTTTTATCCAAGCATAAGTGTGACTGAGACAAGAAGTGAACTTTTCTACAATATATGTATGCAGGCAAAGAATCTGAAAGACTGTGGACTCTATTTCTAACTCAACATCCTGTGACCACTGAAGAACAGAAGAATTTTCAATGAGGAATTAATGTTATGAAGAGGTTTAATATCATATAGCTCACGAAAGATCCTTAGCTCTTAGCTCATGATAATCCGGATAGAATTTAACCTTCAAAACTTAAAAGGTGAGTCCGCATTACTTTTAAGATGAGAAAAAAGATCTATCTAATGCTGTCATTCAGGTCCAATTCAGAGTTCTTAAAGTTAACAGGTCTCTTTCCCTTGCCTTCAGTAGGCTTTGGATCAGATCCTGACAGTCACAACTCCAAATGGTGTGATATGTAAAAGTGCCTTTTTTAAGTGCTCCTTGCAATCAGATAAAACTCTTTCCTAAACAGCATCATTCAATATACAGATTGTAGCAGGTAATTGCAATTGTAAATTACTGTAGCAAGCTTAGAATCAACTATTTAAGTACTCACCTGGCAAAACTGCAAAAGCTAACTTTTTTCCTTCTTACTTTTCAGTATATATTTCATTTTTCATGGCTCTCTAACTCAGATATTGCAGTGGCAATTAGGATTGAATCTTGGCATAGACATAGCCTCCAAGCAAATATTTGTCATTTTAAAATCATGGTTCAGTTGAGTAAAACTTGGCAGACTGTTCTAAAACTGTATATACAGCAGCTCTACTTGCAAGTATTAATGCAGCAGGTAGGCACACTGGCAAAACACACTCCCATGCCTGGGTGTGCTAACATACAAAATACACAAATATAATTTCCCAGCACATAGGAAATCTTCAGAATATCTAACATTGGATAGATACAAAGCAAATTCACAGATGATACAAAACTGGGAGGAGCTGCTGTCTGCCTTAGAGGCAGGGAGGCCCTGCAAAGAGACAAATTACAAGACTGGGCAGTCACCAACCATGTGAAGTTCAACAGGGGAAAGTGATGGGTTCTTCACAAGGGACAGGGCAACCCTGGATGTATGGACAGAGTGGGGAGTGAGGTGCTGGAAAGAAGGAAAAGGACCTGTGGTTCTAGTCCATGGCAAGTTGAACATGAGCCAGCAGTGCCCTGGCAGCCAGGAGGGCCAAGCGTGTCCTGGGGGGGGGATCAGGCTCAGCATCACCAGCTGGGCAAGGGAGGGATTGTCCTGCTCTGTTCTGCACTGGGGCAGCCTCACCTCGAGTGCTGGGGGCAGTTCTGGGTGCCACAATATAAAAAAGAGGTAAAGCTGCTACAGAGCTTCCAAAGCAATGAAGATAAAGAGCCTTGAGGGGACGTCATGTGAGGAGTGTTTGGTCACTTGGTGTGTTCAGCCTGGAGGAGACTGAGGGGACACCTCACTGCAGTTACATCTTCCTCATGAGGGGAAGAGGAGGGGCAGGCACTGATCTCTGCTCTGTGGTGCCCAGTGACAGAACCCGAGGGAATGGCCTGAAATTGTGTCGGGGAGGTTTAGGTTGGATATTAGAAAAAGGTTCTTCTCCCAGAGGGTGGTTGGGTGCTGGAACCGGCTCCCCAGGGCAGTGGTCATAGCACCAAGCCTGAGAGAGTCCAAGAAGCATTTGGACAATGGTCTTGGCACATGGTGTGACTCTTGGGAATGGTCCTGTGCAGGGCCAGGAGTTGGACTCGATGGTCCTTGTGCATCCCTTCCAACTCAGCTATTCTGTGAATTTGGATGTGCCTTCCATACAAAAGATTGCTTAGTATTTTATATTCACTGGCAAAATAGACTCTAATCGCTCCAAAAGAAGTCTTAATACCTAATATTCACATAGGCACATATTTTGAAATCACACACTTCAGAAATATGGAAACAGAAGCATAAAAGGTAAATTTACAATTTCACACATAATAGAAATTGTAGAAAATTAGGCTTTTTGGAAATGTCTCAACAACAAGGGGTGAAAGGGAGGGAAAGATAGAGGTGTTTCAAGATACTTCATAATACCTAATGCGTAATTACTTAATTACAATTACCAGCTTATAGTTTCATCTTGCCAACTGCAGAGGCACTGAGAAGCCTTCACTCTTGAGGCTGACCAGCACGCATCAGGACTTGTCAAAATTGGTAGGACTGACCTCTTTGAGCACATACTCTTGGTGCTTCATGATCAGCAAATGAGACAATGAAATGGGTGGGAGGAACTCGCAGCCAAGAACTCACTGCCTAAAGCTGAGGAAAGAATTAGGGATGAGAATAATAATGAAAGGAGACATTCATGCCAAACCAAACACAAGGGGTTTAAAGCCAGCATAGTACCAGAAAGAATGACCTAAAAAGATCACAGGTCTACTCTCTGTCAGTGCAAAGATATTTTATCAGCTTTCTTCTTCAGCAGCTCTAAGTGACTCAATATATTAACTCATATGGCAGACACTACACTACAATAAAATATAACCAGTTGAATTTGTGGCAGATTGGAAACTTACATTTAAAAAATGTCCATGCTTGTCAATTCAATTAGATGAGAATTTACTGGCAAGGCAAGCTAAGTAAGTCTTGCCAAAATACAAGGAAAAAAGCAGACTCATCAGATAACCGTCTGAAGCAGGTACAGCTCACCAGGCTTGGCATTTCTCTCTGCTTTAAATGTTTCTTCCACTGCATCTGTATGTTAGCATTGTCCCATCCCTGAACTGGCAACAGGTTCTGCTATCCCAGGTTGCCTGTTTTGCTGTTCTGCTCCTCTTTGACAGTCTAAATCCTTTCTCTTTTATTCAGATGTGACAGTGGGATGCGGTCAGGTGTTCATTTTTGCCTATCATCTAGCTGCCAACCCAATTCTCTGAAGACCAAATCAGAGTATGCTCCAACAGCCAACACAGATATTCCACAGGTGTGGGAGGACAGACTGCTACTATCAAGGGTCTCTGCTGAAACTCTTACAGTGAATGGCATTGGGTTGGGATTTTGGTTTGAGTTTCTTTTGGAAACTTTATATACTAATAAAATTTGAGCTGCAATTATGTGATATACATCTAATTAAAATGTACTATAATTGTTGAAGTATTTTACTAAAGTGATTCTCTTTTTCAAGCAACAGGTTTGCCAGATGACAAATGTTGTGGTTTCTCTGCTTTTGCAAGGAGCTCAGAGCTAAGTACAGAGGGTGGGGTCAGCCCTGGACATTAACCCCCACCCCAGGAACGGCAGCATTTTTCACTAAGCTCTCATGCTCAAGGCTTAAGTCAGGCTTTTTGCCAAACAGTCAAATCCAAGACAAATAGCTTATGTGGGTGTTTTGTGCACAAAGATTACTGAAGTTCATTTTAGCTAGATGGATAAACCTTCAGAAATCTGGCTTGTAGAATTAACTATAATATAGATCAGAGTTAGCTGTTTGTTGAGAAACACAGTGAGAGGAATGTAAATTACCCATGAATCAGAATGACCTGATGGTGAAGTACCAGCAGCTCTTGGTGAATGTGTTGTCACCAATTCTCACAATAAAATGCAACCATTTATGTACAGTAGATTTTTTTTTAATGACCATGTTCCTGTTCTGTCATTTCAAGTTTTCCATTTTTCCATTTAAAAATTAGGTATAACTCTACTGGATTTGCAAGAAAAGATTCAAAATTCCTAAACATCTTGTTTTTAATTTTTTTTAACATATCTCTATTCCATAAGGCCTATTTTGGTGTCAGGGCTGAAATTTCTCTGTGGGTGAAAAACCTAAGTGACTCTAAGTCACACTTTGACTCTGGCTTTATGCACCAAAGGAGGTGTTTTGATTTATTTTATTTTATTGTCAGAAGGTGAAGCTCTGGTTTAGTAACTGCTCCCATTCTTCTGCAGGTTGCCAGCAAAACACAGAACATTCCAGATTCATCTTCAGGTATTCTCTAACTTGGTTTTCACCCTTTTTTCCATTCCAGCAGAAAAAAAAAAAAAAAAAGCAGGGTATATAATTGTTCATCACTGCCCAAAAATTTGAAACCCAGAAAGTGCAGTCTAGGATGTCACCTTGTATGATAAAGCACAGGAAGGGAAATCATCTGCAAAACACAGCATCTCTCACATCAAAGGCATTTCCCTAAGGTATTAGACTACACTTACAAGTTTTACCTTTCCCAAATGCAGTCAGTATTCTCCCTTTCTTTCTCTTGCCTAGAAAAATGTCTCTGTTTTCACTCTGAAAGTCGTCTCCTACTTCAGTTAACAACAAAACCAAAAGAAGTTGTACTGTTAAAAGGTACCACAGTCTACCATGATCTACAGCCATGAGGAAAGTACAGCCTGGAGAACAGCTCTGCCAGGTATTTCCATTGCACCATGTCACTGCTCAGCCCTGCCTTCTTCCTGGTCCTGTTGTTAGCTGATACATGTTATTTACCACCAGGCAATGTCGTGGGGGGACACTCCAGTGATTTGAGTCAGGCAGAGCAATCAGGTTAGCACACAACTCCACTAAGCTGATGTATCCTGTTACTCAGCATTTAATTTGATCAGACTTTACCCTGGCTGTGATAACATGGGTATCCTTTTGCTGCCAGGCAGTATCTCTGCATTGCACTCATCAAGCAGGGGACACACACTTCTTGAACCAGAACAACAGGATTGTTCTGGGATGTAAGCCTGCATAGCCTAAGACTTGGGCTGAAAACCACCTAACTTCACATCATAGCTCAAAGCAACCAGAAGACTGTAAAAAGTTCTGTTTAATGATGACTCAGGCTTCATTTTATCCAACAGTGATGCAAATAAAACCTGGCAAAATTTGGTCTTGATTGATTAATATGGTGTTGACAGCACCCTAATGGGTGTTATAGGAAATTTGACAATTTTTTAGTGATTATGGAGCACCTCTATGGTATTTGCAGAATTATTCATTCTGCACATGTCCTAATGACAGAAACATTCAAGAAATACCTTAACAATATGAAAAAGCACTTTCGGGTAAAACTGGCAAGGTTTTGTAGAGTAAATGCAGTCATAATCCATCCTATTGATCAAAATACATTAAAATTGCACAGATAAAATAATGGAAATAGAACAATCTATGAAACAGCAGCTTTTTCAATAAATGCCACCCATTCTCTGTTCAGAATAAACCCTGGATCTTACATGAAAACCAAAAGGCAATTGCATAATGAATACTATAAACCATATTCATGAGTGGGTTAAAATTAAAGCTGAGCAGTCGACTTTAATTCTGAAAATACCTAAATCTGATTGGTTTACTTTTCAGTAATTAAATACTGCTATAATAATAATACTAAATACATATTGGTTAAATTTTATTTATTGTAACACTATCTAGAGGTTACTTTTTTTGGAGCAGTGACCATCAAAACCCTGCTCCTAGAATAGCTACAGCAACCATTAGATCTTGTAAAGTAAATATTTCCAAGTAATCAACAGCAACTATATCAAGATACACACCACATGCAGAAAAACAGACAGGAATTTGGCATGTGTTTCCCCTGCCCAGCCATGAACAACAATCATGCAGCACATGGTTGGTGTCACCCTATGTGCTGTCCCTGTCCCCCCGCCATCAAGGTGGCTTTCAGCCCTGTACAGTTGCTAGTAGGTCTGTTTCACAACTTTTTCCTCAAAAGCTCCTTTCTGTTACACTCCTGGCATCTGTTTCTTCCCCCATAGAAGCTGCTTAACCTGGGTGCATAACACTGTTTTATAGAGAATCCAGGGCCTGATCCAGCAGGCACTGAAGTCTTAGTTGAGTTCAGTAGGGCTGAGCAAGCCAAAGTAAAGGATATAAGGAAGAGAGACAGGTCATACTGACAGGTTTTTCTAGAGACTGTCAGAAGTGCATCAAGAGGCACAGAGACAGAAGGACCAGGGCTATCAGTTGTGTAAATCCCTGTGCCTGTTTGCTGTTTGCATCGCAGCAAGCAGCAGGTTGTTACAGCCTCTGTGGTTTCTCTCCTCTGTGCCCTCATTAACCACATTATTCCCTTCTTGCTCTCAGAGAGAAACCTTACTTCGTCCCAATGTATCTCTGGAGAAAGATCTTGCAAAACTTCCCCATGGCATTACTGGACAGTGGATCAGGCTCTTACTCAGATGAAAAGCAGCTGAGTCAGGTGATTTTTACATGCAAACTTTGACCTATTTCTGTATAACTTGAGAGTTTTTTTCCCAAATATCCACCTAAATTGCTTTTGGGTCATGCTGCAAGTCTCCTAGCACTTATGGCTACACAGTGGGAAATGAACCTTTGTTTTTGGATTTGACATCTGATCAAGTCGTTTTGCTGTACAACATCTCTTTGTTTATGGTTGTAAAGCTGGAATTGCTACCTCATTTTAAGGCTCGTCACCCGAAGCTGTACAAGATTTAGGGTATGAGCAAGTCAACCACAAGCAGCTGGGGCACAGCCCTCAGCTCAAACTTGATAACTGAGTGTATACATGCTTCTAGACTGTTGCAAAGAAGAAATGAAACTGGTTGCCTGAAACCAAATTCACAGTGGATTTAAGCTACTTCCTGGGTAACTTGAGCATATTTGGTTTTCACATGCATCAGACCTACACAAACACGTCTCAGCACAGAGGTGGTGAGTTTAAAGGTCTACCTTTGTCAATTGATGCAAATGTGAGATGTTTGGGACAGGTTGGTGTTTAAAAAACTTGTGTGATGAGCCTCAGTCCATTACTGATGTTACCAGGCACCAAACTGATAAACATTATAAGGTCTATAATACATTAGTATTCTGGTGTTGCGGATATAATTGTAACAAATTCTTTTTTACTCGGGAGGGTTATTCATTAAGGTCTGAAAAACATTTGGAGGTCCCTGTAAGAAAGGAGTTAAAGAAATGCAAAAGTGTTGCTTTGGCATTGCGTTATTTATCAGCTGTCTGGTTAGCATTTGTGCTCAGTCCGCAGGTTTCACATGTAAATCAAATGCAATGACTCCATGACAACTCACAAGATTTACACAGATGGGACCTGACCAGCCCTCTCTGAAGTCACCGGAGGTGGTCTGGGTTCCCTAATGATTGCAAATAGGACACACAAACATAAATATAATTTACTTTTATAAAACTTTTAATTAGGTTAATAAAATCTCTCAGCATAAAAGCCTATAGCTCATAAAAACTCAGACCCTGTGCGTAGCAGAGCTGATGTGGGTCAGGATAATAGCCACAAAGAATTGCATTACCGTGCTAATACAATAGGGAAGTCTCCTGCCTCTCTTTTGAATAACCTCTTATGCAAATTTCAAATGTTGACCATGACACCAGACCTTCACAGGGCACCGAGCTGTGTTTCCCTGTGCTTACAATATATTTGATTTCAATGCAAAACTGCAAATTCATCAAAACTACACCTTTCTACCAGCATTCAATTATTTAAATACAGAATATATACAATGTGGGGGGTTTGCCTCTGAGTGTTGTATAAAGTACTTCAGTCAAGCTTACAAAGAATATAATATGAAAAGGACAAAAAATCTAAGTGTAGGGAAATTTTATCCATTGGGATCCTTTTTTACCTATTAGTTTCCACCTCTCCTCATCCTTGACCAGTTAAAAACACTGATTCTAAAATGCATTTAAGCATGCAACATATATATATATATATATATATATATATATATATATATATATACACAAATTGTCTCTATAATAATGAATCTGTACTATTCTTGAATTCAAAGACAGGTTTATTTGTAATTTGGGTCATTAGCTGCCCACTTGCTAAATTTTTTTGACCACATGCTAAAGATTTAAACTATGCAAAGTTTCATTATTTTGTCCAATTACAATGTGTTTGCTTTCATATGCACATAAAGATGGATTATTTACAAATATACAGGTGTTTCATATTATTTATTAAATATTATCCACAAAATCAAAGAATAATACATATATAAGAATATTCCCTATAAAATACACATAAATGCTACTAACAAAGAATCTGGTTATTTCATATGCCATATTCCAGGCTCAGTTCTTAGAAATCACGACGCCAAGGAAATGGTAAAACACATGAGTTTAGTTTCAATCACTTTCTCTTCCATCAGACAAAAGTTAATTTGTCTTGTACAGTGTGACTTGTGCTAAACATATGGAACAATTTTACTCTTCTTAGGGAGCAAAGAATTATTCCTATGTGTGTCTAGAAAAATCCCCCAAAATATAATATTTACAGAAGAGATGCATCCAGTTTTATGTTCAAAAGTGGGATATATTGAAAATAAGAGCAAATTTAATTCTTAGAGTGTGTATACGCTCTCATACCCATACACCTTTTTTCATCCTCTTCAAAATCTAAAAAATTACCAACTTAGTAGTTTCACCTCAGCACCGTTAGCATCTCTCTCCGTGCTGTCCCAAACAGAATGGCTCTGAAGGATTAACAGGGGCTGCAATCCCAGCTGAGATTGCACTGCACTCCTGATTGCCACAGCCCAGCGTTCCTGGACAGGGATCCCTCTGACACCCACAGCCTGCAGAGTGTGGAGCTTTGCCACGAGTCACCAAAGGCAGGATGTGACCAGACCTGCATGTCCACACAGACTGAAGCTCAGGGGGATGTTTAATGGGTTCAGTGTATTCCCCCTCCTGGCTAAAACACTCCCTGCTTCAACCGGAATGAGGCACATCATCCGAGGAGTGGGGATCCACATCCTCTGGGACAGCGGGCGTTTTACACCTCCACAAGTCATCCCTGAGGCCTTGTTCCCCTCTGCTCCCAGTGCTCAGCCACATCCAGGACCCCTGTCCCTGTCTCCCTCTCATCCCAGGAGGAGCACTGTGCAGGACCCAGAGCCAGCCCTGTTTGAACAAACCTCACTACACACTTTGTGCTGGAAGCTGTTCCCTTCAGACCTGTCTAAGAGCTGGTTGAGTCAGAGGGAAAATCTACCCCAAATTCAGTGGATTTGAGGTTGGATTCCAGACCCCAGCCAAGTTTTGCTTCAGAGGAGCCTGAAGTCTAGGATATAAATCTATGTATTTGTTGCAGACCTAACTGTAATTTGATTCCAGTAGTCATGAATAGGACATAAGAAACGTGGAAATATGTGTACATGTGCCCTGCTCAAACAGTGGGTGCCATTAGAAAGCATAATAGTGTTCCGGGCTATTGATTTTACCACAATATTTCCTTGCTTGGTCTGTTTTCCACTATGAGATATTTGCACCATGCCATGGTAAATGTTGTTTTTAACAGAGCTCACTGCAGTCTTTTTTGTGAAACTATGTGAACAATGTGGAGTTCTCTCAGTGCTGAGTTGTAAGCTGGGCTGTCTGATGCTCTATTTGAAAAAATGGGCAGAAAGAGCCAAAAGGAACATAAAGCTGAATTGAGATAAAATACATGTATACTGAAAATGCTAAACAGCAAGACCCCAAGAAGTAGTTTAGATACTAATGATATTAAATAGGGGATTATATTCATAGTTAGAGTTCAGGTTTTTATTACGTTTATCTGGAACAGAAATAGACATCCAGACCTCATTTCTCTTTCAAAACAAATACAGCTTAAGTCATAAGATGTGCTCTTTTTATGCCACTTTTCAATTATTCAGTTATTTTGCTAAGAGATTCACTTATTCCACTCTAAGCTAGTAGGAGAAAACAAGGGGGATGGAGAGTAAGGGCAAGAGAAAAGGAATTCCTGCAAACCAACAAGCTGAATATGCTTATAAATTACAACCAACATAATTAAATGTAGATCAGCTGTCATAATAAAGTCCAATCTCATTTAAATGAAATTTGTATAATTTTTGTCCTTCAGACCAAAAGATCAAGTTTAGAACAAACTGATCTTGGCTGATATGAATTGACCCTTTTTCTGCATCTGAGTTCTTAATTACAACTTACAACAGCTACATTTTACCAAATACAGCATGTGATGAAAAGCAGGCAAATGAAATATTAGTGAAACTTAACTAAAGCAGATATATTTAGTGATTTCTTCTCATCCTGAATGGGTTCATTGAATGTTCTTTGGGGTCTGTCATATGTTTGGCACTAATTTGTATTTCTTTTATGACTTGAAGATGGAATAAAGTGTACTTGCAGTAAATGAACAGATGACATGCAGCTAAACCACATTTCAGACATGTCGGATTAAACTTCAAAACTGGGTGAAATAATGGCCTAAAAAAGTAGGCTACAACAAGGACAAGAGTAAAGTCAGGTTTAGGAATACTCACCTGGAGTAAGGTATGACATGTGGCAAAATGCAAACAATATATACAAAAAAGTGTAATCTACAAGGCACACAGGTAATATACAAGCAAAAATGGAGCATTATGTCCAGTTGTCCTCTCAGCTTGAAGAAAAATGTGAAGTCATTGAAAAGCCTGTGGGACAAAGCAGTATTAAACAGTGGAGAGTCAGAAAAGGACATTACAAAGCAGAATGAAATCACCTGTTAGCCACCTGTTTGCTACAAGACAAAAAATATTGAGCCAGAAAATATTAACCCTAAATTTTGTTATCTAAAGAGATGGTTAGAAATTCCTAAAGGAAGGTCAAATATAGATGACAAATCCAGTTTAGGTACAGTTCATTCTGTCCTGGGAGAAAAAGAGAGATCTAAGCTTTTTAGATCTCTTTCCAACTTATTTCATGAAAATGTACCTTGAAATTCTATTACAGTTATGATAGAAAGAGCTTAAATGAGAACATTCACCCATCTAAAATCATATTCACAGGAATCCCTTGATGGAATCATTTTCATGGATACCCTGACAAATAAGACCCTGTGTATTTCCTGAGAAGCAATATTCCCGTTGGATTCCCAGGAAAACAAAGGACTGGACTATTCAGAAGCCAATATGACTGGAAAAGGAAAAGCCAGACTTGTTGGAGAAAATTAGCTGCAGGCATACATTTTCTCTAAGGCTGCAGAGAGTTGTCTCTGAGAAATTTATCATTCTAAATTACCATGAAAAAAAATAAAACTAAAGTTAGCTGTCCTATTCTAGGAGGTATTTTAGCATTTTTTCTTGTATAGACTTCAGTAAATGTTTTGCTTGTAGCAGGTAGTGGATGGTGGCAAATATTTTATAATTTGTTACTGGGTTTTTTGGGTTTTTTTTAAGCTGGTTTTTGTGGTTTTGTTTTGTTTTTTTCCAAATGGGGTCAGCCAAAATCTCAATATTTTTACCTGAAGTTCAAGGACTTACAAATATTGAACCATAAATGTAAAAATATTTTAAGTTTTCAGATATTAGATTTTTTTATTCTACAATGAAATTACCTGAAAAAAATCTGTCTTTTTTTAAATGAGTTCATAAAAAAATCTAACTTTCCCAGTTGAAAACATATGCCCAAATTAAGTGCATTTAGCATGATTCCAGGGTACAATACTTTTCAATCCTTTGCAGCACCATGATTTCTTGACATTTAGAAGTTACATGTATTGAGTATTCACTGGACTTAATTATGTCAACAGTCACTAATCCTTCACAGAGTGCGTAAAAATTAGCATAAAAATTATCTACAAATAATGAATTATAAATTCACTAATAATTTTAATTGGATTTCAAAATGTACCAAGAAATTTTAAAAATCTGCTTGATTTCTGCCTTCTGTAATCTGGCAAAGAGACCAGATGCCATTGAGGGGTTGTCATTTCCTCGACTTTGATATGTGCCACAAAGTTAAAGGCTGTTTGGACTACCAGGCACTTACTGGCTCCCCAGTTTTCTTATAGCTCAAAAGTTATTGTTTAAATATAACAGGAGACTAGTTCTCACTTCAGCGAGTTCCACGAGCTAAACAGAAGTTCTCTATTGGCAAACACTGCTGATTTGGAAGAAGGGTATAATCTGGTTGAAGAAATTCTAGAATAGAGAAATAAGTATCTAAGAACCAGAAAGAATTTCTAAAAACAAAATGGAATCCTGGCGATGTCCACTGATATTAAAATGAGAGGGCAGCCTGACATACAAGCTTGGTATTGTTCAGGGATTTGAGGCTGTTGAAAGGACAGAAGAGGAATACTCTGCAGAGTTCAACCACCGCCCTCACAAAGCATGTTTAGAGGAAACCGCTGGCTCTATATCGTCATATCATATCATATCATATCATATCATATCATATCATATCATATCATATCAATGTATCTATTCAATATCCTTCATTGAATATACTCATTCTTAGGAAGAAGAAAAAGTGCACTATAAATAAAGAGAAGTGAAAGATAAGAACAGTCTAAGGGGAAAATGGAATTGGAAAAGAAAACATGAAGGGGGAGAATTTCAGAATGTTTTTGTGACCACAGCAATAAAAGCACAGATCTGTATTTGATATTATGGTAATGTCTAAATCATGTCAAGAGATGTCTACTTGTGATCAACTACTGTAATGAGGTAAATTTTGCATTTATTTGGAATCTGTTGCAAATGCCAGCATGTTCCACCTGCGTGGCACCATGGTGACATAAAATATTGCAGAATATCTGAATTTAAAATCTCCCCCTGTTCACTTCCAGCTGCAGTTCAATCTGACATTCAAGACATGCTTCAAAAGGGACCTCACCAAATGAGATGCCACTTTCTTTTCAGTATAATACTTGGTGAATAGATCCTTACTTGAAAACCCTTGATCTCAGTTCACAAGAATACTTTCTGAGGGACTTATGGCAGGTCATTCTGAAGGCCAGTTCTCAAGTTTCAGGTCCTGGTTCTTCCACAATTCAGGTCAGTTCAGAATATTTTTTTTCAGCTCCTTTCTTGTCTTTTAAGATTATGTCCTCTTTCTGGACAAATGAATTATTAGAATGTCTGTGAGGTCCTTAATGCTCAAGAACTTGAGAATGGTTCAGTTGAGAGAAATATCAAAATCTCCCAACTGAGTTTGAAATTCAAAGATGTAAGGCTTGGAAAAGTGCTCTAATTATGGTGAAATTTGTAATACTTGATCAGTATCTCTGAGTTAGAACAACTTTTTTTAATCTCGTAAAAAATTAAACTTCCTTACTCCATGGACAGTTTATGGTAAATAATGTTTTTCAAGGTTAGCGAAAAGCTTCTATTTAACTGCTACATCAGCAGTGTCTCTATAAGTCAGTCCAATAAGCAATTAAAAATTTTCCATGTCTGTAGATTTGGTGGAGAAATATCCATTAATGGTCACCAAACACTGCTAAAATGCAAGTCCACTGCTATCCAATGCTAACATTCAATGGTAGAGATGTATTTCATACAGGAAAATCAGAATCAACTTACATGAGTGTTTGAAGTAAAAGTCATGCCTAATCCACTGTAGTGAAATGAATATCAGAGTCAGTGGGTTCCAAAAAGAAGAAAGAAAAAAGTAGCTATAAACTCCACAGAAAGTGGAAATGCAGGCATTGTTACACAGACCTCTAATCTCTTGTGCAGCGCTATATGTGGAGAGGAAAAAATGCCTTCCTGACCTCTCCAAGTGATCAATTTATACTCTGAAGCATGACAGCTGATGTGTATCTATTCCAAATTAAGTGGAATTAAAAGAAGCATGAGGCTAAAACATAAAGAAATAGCACTGTAGAAAGCAGAAAGTACCTTATTCATCAGTGCAAGAAGGGATGCCATTCGCTAGCAAAGGAGATATCTTCCTTTTAAAAATATGCCTGTGCCAATTTTAATATCAAAAGTACCTCAGAACTCTCAGTGAAAATAATCTCTGCAGGTACTGGTCCAAAGCCTACAGAGATCAATAGGAATAACTCCCTCCAGTGCAGTGGACTCTGGATCAGGCCCTTTCTCTATAACAAAGGTTCCTTACACCACAAGGCTGCAATGTCCCCTTCTCCTAGCCCCTTATGGTACACTCAAGTTCTGTTTCGAATCTTACAGAAAAACAAGACAGATTAACCTAAGTGGGAGTGCCCTTTCAGATGGGGAAAGATGTGGAAAATCACACCAGCTTTATTCAATGTTAAGATAAGATGTTATGTGACCTACAATCCGATGCACTATATGTGATCATCATGTGGTATAATTTTATAGCATCTTTTTTTTCCCCAGGTCTACAGAAGTTCTGTTATTTCCAAAGTGTTAAAAATACTCAGTTTGCTAATATAAATGATTACAATTGACAGTGCATTGTCAATCTATTGCAAAGCTGATTTAATTAAGAATGCCAAGGGGCATCATTTGGGGCCAGGTATCTGAGCTGCAAATTTTTTTTTGATCTCAACCTCTCCCTATAGGACCGTCCACACTGGCACCAAAGGCTGGAGGGCAAGAGAACAAAGGGAATTTTATGTGTCTGAATTCAAATTCTTTCCCTTTGAAATGAAGCGTCCAGAATGGGCAATAAAACTGTGAAAATGGATTTCTGGCCGCATTTGATGTTAAGCCTTTAGTGTCAAGAGCCAGGTCTTTTTTTCTCTCTCTTTCTTTTAGGGTTTTTTTTTTTTTTCCTTTCCCTGAATGAATGGTCTTGTGGGGAATTTG